>NC_092012.1:287500-295000 GCF_042242105.1 Pempheris klunzingeri | reverse complement strand
GCTGCTCCGCTCTTCTTCTTCTCCTCTGATCACAGCACACTGTTACGGTAACACAGATCACACTGGGGGGGCATCATGTCACCTACTGGGGGGGAAATAACCCGTCAGGATTAACGCCGTCGTGACTGAGCTGAGCTGTGAGTGGAAAACAGAGGAAGCTAGCGTAGCTTCATTACCCCCACTAGGGAACAGCGGTGGATATTCAGAGGGTCATGTGACTCTGCTCAGGTGGACCCAGGTGGACCCAGGTGGACCCAGGTGGACCCAGGTGGACCCAGGTGGACCCAGGTGGACAGGTTTAGGAAAAGATGGTGTTTGGGCTGAAAGGACGAAGTCATCTTCCGTGTGTAAAACAGCTTTAAAAGGTGGACGTTTGGCTTCACATGGGGCACCATGTGGCGCCCCCCCCCATGATGTTGAACCACAGACTTCATGTGCCCACCATGACAAAGGATCCTGAGAGAAATGTAGCAGAGCCGGGGGGGTTCAGGCCGGGGGGGGTACGGTCTGGGGGGGGTTCGGGCCGGGGGGGCTCGGGCACAGCTCTGTACAGTAAACCTTCATTCCTTCCCAAACGACCGTACCGAGCAGCTGAGAAACAAAAAAGCAGAACTCCTCGTGTCCACGTTTTCCCAGAAGGCCGCTGGGTCCGTGGGGATCTGTCACGTACCCCTCAGCTCACTTCCCAGAAGTCCCGGCACCTACAACCTGATCCGCGGCAGGACTCGCTGTTCTGTTTGTTCTTTTGTGCGGAGGGTGTGTGAAAGAGCTCTGCTGGCGTCGAGGCGTTGGCACGCCGCTTCACTCCGTGTCCTTGGAGGACGTCCAGACTCCGTCCTGGGGAGGGAATGAGAGCGAAGCCTGGATCCAGGAAGGAACACCAGAGACACAGGAGCACCTGAAGCTCTCACACACACACACAGACACACACTAACACACACACACTCACACACTCACACACACACACACACACAGAGACACAGGAGCACCTGAAGCTCTCACACACACACACAGACACACACTAACACACACACACTCACACACTCACACACACACACAGACACACACTAACACACACACACTCACACACTCACACACACACACAGACACACTAACACTCACACACTAACACACACACTCACACACTAACACACTAACACACACACACACACACACACACACACACTAACACTCACACACTAACACACACACACACACACACACACACACACACACACACACACACACACACACACTAACACTCACACACTAACACTCACACACTAACACACACACACACACACACACTCTGGTTCATGTCTGTGTGGATCTGTGGAGTTGAGGGGAGGTGGCAGATATCACTGAGCGCTCACTGGGGGGGGCTCACTGTGTCCTGCTGTCTGCAGACTGCTGGTGGAGGCTGTGTCACATGGTGCTGGGGGGCCACATGGTGCTGGGGGGGCCACACACTGTCCCACATTCTTCATCCTGACCTTTCACAGCAGGCCTCCGTATTTACACTGGGGGGCGATGGAGCCGTGCACTCAGGTTTCAGACCCCCGTCCAGAGATGGAGTCCCTCCCGCCGCCTCTCCGACCGACGCACACCGACTCCACCCGGGGTCAGGCCCCCGGAGGGCCGGCCGGGGGTCTCCCTGAAACACGAGCTCACGGGAACATCCCTAGCGTACGTGGGCCGTGAGGGCAGAAGATCCTTCTCCATGAAGCTCCCCGTGTGGGGCTGCAGCTGGACACGTGGCAGGAGATGGATTCGGCTCCGAGGAGGAGCGGCGTTACGTAACGGGTCTCCGAGGGGCCGCTCAGATGAAGAAATAAACGTGGATGTGAGCAGTGACAGATCAGCAGTGAGAGACGTATGAGGTCAAAACACACATCTGTCTCTGGGCGGAGGCCTCAACATCTGCAGATCCAACCGCTCGCAGGTCTGCAGACAGGACGGCTCGCTCCGAGCAAAACCAGGCGCCAGACTTCAGATAACCACTGATCCCAGACGTTAGGAGAACATTTAGCTCTGAAGGTTCAAAGGCATCAATAATGAAACAGAAACCAGAACAAAAAACAGGACAGACGATTGGACAGTAAGACATAAACAACTTGTTCATTAAAGAAATGAAGGAAATGCTTTTTAAAGTCTGAGACTTAAAAGGGTCACTCCTGTTTGTACCCATGATCCTCTCTGTCCTCATCCTGGTGTGTGAGTGACTGGTAGGTAGTAAAAGTGTTGGAACTGGTCCAGTAGATCACCTCAGCCAGCAGCCACCAAACGGGCTGCAATGGCTGCAACGTGATCCTTTGGGACAACTGCACCTGATCACAGTAGGTCCACTAAAAGAGCTTGTTTGATCCACTGACAGGCTCAGAGTGTTATTCTAAGTGTGTGACAGCATCATGGAAAGGATCCCTACAGAGAGAGACCTGGAAGATCCTTTTGGTTTAACCACAAACAGCACACACACCAGACTACATTCACTAAAACAGGGATTTTAGAGCTGCTGCCTCCACCAGTCAGAGTGTTCATGTTATTGTGTGTTACACTAATAATTTGTTGGATCCAAACTGACCCTTTAAAACACCAAACTCACAAAATAACTCAAACTGATGGAGAATGGAGGTCAGTCAACTTGTTGAAACTGTCAGATGAAGTTGATTGACTGGAACAGAAAGACGTTTCCAGTGTTTGCTGTTTGTGTGCAGTAAAGTGTGCATCTTTGGAAACAGAGCGTCTGGCTGAGCCAAACCAAACGACCTGATATCATCACCGTCACCGTCACCGTCACCATCACCGCCCCTGATCGTTCAGGTTTGTCAGTCAGCGCTTTAGATCCTCTGACTCTTATTTCCCCGAAGTGTTTGACAGTTTTCTGTGCTCTAACTCTTCATCATAAATGAGCCTGAACATTTTCTACGAGCAGCACAGGGTGAAAAGTTTAAAACAACAGTAGGAGAAAATCTGGGGGGGGCTATTAGGGGGGTGGGAGTGTCTGTCTGTGTGAAAACAACATGGCCGCATCATTGCTTCATCTAGTGGAAACTAGAGCAAAGGTCATGTGACAGGAGGAGGAGGAGGAGGAGGAGGAGTCTGTAAATGATTTTCAGTAAACGTGTGTATATTAAAACCATCTGAGGGACTCTTCATCTTCATCTTCATCTTCATCTTCATCCTCATCTTCATCTTCATCTTCATCCTCATCTTCATCTTCATCTTCATCTTCATCTTCATCTTCATCTCCATCTTCACCCTCATCTTCATCTTCATCTTCATCCAGGAAGCTGCTACAGTCAGCTCCTCTTCCTCTCTGTGACACAGCGAAGTCTTCAGCACTGATTGGACCTGATTCATATCAAGTCAAGTTAAACTCCTGATGACCTGAAGGAGGGGGGGGTGAGAAGAGGAGGGGGGGGGGGCTTCTAGAAAAGGGGAAACGATGAAAGGAAAAGAATGAGTGAAAGAAGAAAGGAAAGAAAAAGTGTAGATGAAGATGGAGGCATAAAGTAAAAGTGATGGAGGAAAAAAAGGAAGGAAAGACAAGAGACGATAGAAAGGAGAAAGAAGGAAAGAGGAAGAATGGATGTGGGGAAAGGAGAAGAAAGGAGAGCGGTGTGAGAGGGAGGTGTAAAAGACAGGAGACAAAGTATGAAAAGAAAAGGAAGAGAAAGAATAAAGGAATAATAGGAAGAAGGAAGCAATAAAAGGAAGGAGGAGGGAGAGAAAGTAAAAAGAGGTGAAGAACAACAGACAAACAAAGGGAAAAGAAAAAAGATGATCATCAGTCCTAACCCCGCCTCTGATTGGTCGGTTCATTTTCCAACCAGCAACCAGGAAACAGGAAACAGAGCCGAGGTCCAATCAAATATCATGGCCACCGGCCAATCAGGCGTCAGCGTCAGTCTGACACGTTAACACGCCTCATCAGCCTCGAGACGTTACAGTCACACACGTGATGGATTCACCAGGTCACGCCATGCTCCAGGCGTCGACCACGAGTGTGAGGTTTCCTCAGCACGCCGGCGGGACGCCGCCTGCAGCCCTGTGATGTCAGCGGCGGTCACTGGAGGAACAACGGCTCAGTCAGAGATTTGTTTCTGAGAGGTTTACTGGGTTTTTACAGCCTTCACGCTTGTTTCACAGCGGCCCCACGCATGGAGGTCTATAGTGTGTGTGTGCTAGTTAGTCAGTGTGTCAGTGTGTAGTGGAGGTCTATAGTGTGTGTGTGTTAGTTAGTCAGTGTGTCAGTGTGTAGTGGAGGTCTATAGTGTGTGTGTGCTAGTTAGTCAGTGTGTCAGTGTGTAGTGGAGGTCTATAGTGTGTGTGTGCTAGTTAGTCAGTGTGTCAGTGTGTAGTGGAGGTCTATAGTGTGTGTGTGCTAGTTAGTCAGTGTGTCAGTGTGTAGTGGAGGTCTATAGTGTGTGTGTGTGTAGTGGAGGTCTATAGTGTGTGTGTGTGCTAGTTAGTCAGTGTGTCAGTGTGTAGTGGAGGTCTATAGTGTGTGTGTGTGCTAGTTAGTCAGTGTGTCAGTGTGTAGTGGAGGTCTATAGTGTGTGTGTGTGCTAGTTAGTCAGTGTGTTAGTGTGTAGTGGAGGTCTATAGTGTGTGTGTGCTAGTTAGTCAGTGTGTTAGTGTGTAGTGGAGGTCTATAGTGTGTCAGTGTGTAGTGGAGGTCTATAGTGTGTGTGTGTGTAGTGGAGGTCTATAGTGTGTGTGTGTGCTAGTTAGTCAGTGTGTTAGTGTGTAGTGGAGGTCTATAGTGTGTGTGTGTGTTAGTTAGTCAGTGTGTCAGTGTGTAGTGGAGGTCTATAGTGTGTGTGTGTGCTAGTTAGTCAGTGTGTCAGTGTGTAGTGGAGGTCTATAGTGTGTGTGTGCTAGTTAGTCAGTGTGTTAGTGTGTAGTGGAGGTCTATAGTGTGTGTGTGCTAGTTAGTCAGTGTGTTAGTGTGTAGTGGAGGTCTATAGTGTGTCAGTGTGTAGTGGAGGTCTATAGTGTGTGTGTGCTAGTTAGTCAGTGTGTCAGTGTGTAGTGGAGGTCTATAGTGTGTGTGTGTGTGTGCTAGTTAGTCAGTGTGTCAGTGTGTAGTGGAGGTCTATAGTGTGTGTGTGTGTGCTAGTTAGTCAGTGTGTCAGTGTGTAGTGGAGGTCTATAGTGTGTGTGTGCTAGTTAGTCAGTGTGTCAGTGTGTAGTGGAGGTCTATAGTGTGTGTGTGCTAGTTAGTCAGTGTGTCAGTGTGTAGTGGAGGTCTATAGTGTGTGTGTGTGTAGTGGAGGTCTATAGTGTGTGTGTGTGCTAGTTAGTCAGTGTGTTAGTGTGTAGTGGAGGTCTATAGTGTGTGTGTGTGTTAGTTAGTCAGTGTGTCAGTGTGTAGTGGAGGTCTATAGTGTGTGTGTGTGCTAGTTAGTCAGTGTGTCAGTGTGTAGTGGAGGTCTATAGTGTGTGTGTGTGTAGTGGAGGTCTATAGTGTGTGTGTGTGCTAGTTAGTCAGTGTGTCAGTGTGTAGTGGAGGTCTATAGTGTGTGTGTGTGTTAGTTAGTCAGTGTGTCAGTGTGTAGTGGAGGTCTATAGTGTGTGTGTGTGCTAGTTAGTCAGTGTGTCAGTGTGTAGTGGAGGTCTATAGTGTGTGTGTGTGCTAGTTAGTCAGTGTGTCAGTGTGTAGTGGAGGTCTATAGTGTGTGTGTGTGCTAGTTAGTCAGTGTGTCAGTGTGTAGTGGAGGTCTATAGTGTGTGTGTGTGCTAGTTAGTCAGTGTGTCAGTGTGTAGTGGAGGTCTATAGTGTGTGTGTGCTAGTTAGTCAGTGTGTCAGTGTGTAGTGGAGGTCTATAGTGTGTGTGTGCTAGTTAGTCAGTGTGTCAGTATGTAGTGGAGGTCTATAGTGTGTGTGTGTGCTAGTTAGTCAGTGTGTCAGTGTGTAGTGGAGGTCTATAGTGTGTGTGTGCTAGTTAGTCAGTGTGTCAGTGTGTAGTGGAGGTCTATAGTGTGTGTGTGTGTTAGTTAGTCAGTGTGTCAGTGTGTAGTGGAGGTCTATAGTGTGTCAGTGTGTTAGTTAGTCAGTGTGTCAGTGTGTAGTGGAGGTCTATAGTGTGTCAGTGTGTTAGTTAGTCAGTGTGTTAGTGTGTAGTGGAGGTCTATAGTGTGTGTGTGCTAGTTAGTCAGTGTGTTAGTGTGTAGTGGAGGTCTATAGTGTGTGTGTGTGCTAGTTAGTCAGTGTGTCAGTGTGTAGTGGAGGTCTATAGTGTGTGTGTGCTAGTTAGTCAGTGTGTTAGTGTGTAGTGGAGGTCTATAGTGTGTGTGTGCTAGTTAGTCAGTGTGTTAGTGTGTAGTGGAGGTCTATAGTGTGTGTGTGTGTGTTAGTTAGTCAGTGTGTCAGTGTGTAGTGGAGGTCTATAGTGTGTGTGTGCTAGTTAGTCAGTGTGTCAGTGTGTAGTGGAGGTCTATAGTGTGTGTGTGTTAGTTAGTCAGTGTGTCAGTGTGTAGTGGAGGTCTATAGTGTGTGTGTGCTAGTTAGTCAGTGTGTTAGTGTGTAGTGGAGGTCTATAGTGTGTGTGTGTTAGTTAGTCAGTGTGTCAGTGTGTAGTGGAGGTCTATAGTGTGTGTGTTAGTTAGTCAGTGTGTCAGTGTGTAGTGGAGGTCTATAGTGTGTCAGTGTGTTAGTTAGTCAGTGTGTCAGTGTGTAGTGGAGGTCTATAGTGTGTCAGTGTGTTAGTTAGTCAGTGTGTTAGTGTGTAGTGGAGGTCTATAGTGTGTGTGTGCTAGTTAGTCAGTGTGTTAGTGTGTAGTGGAGGTCTATAGTGTGTGTGTGTGCTAGTTAGTCAGTGTGTCAGTGTGTAGTGGAGGTCTATAGTGTGTGTGTGCTAGTTAGTCAGTGTGTTAGTGTGTAGTGGAGGTCTATAGTGTGTGTGTGCTAGTTAGTCAGTGTGTTAGTGTGTAGTGGAGGTCTATAGTGTGTGTGTGTGTGTTAGTTAGTCAGTGTGTCAGTGTGTAGTGGAGGTCTATAGTGTGTGTGTGCTAGTTAGTCAGTGTGTCAGTGTGTAGTGGAGGTCTATAGTGTGTGTGTGTTAGTTAGTCAGTGTGTCAGTGTGTAGTGGAGGTCTATAGTGTGTGTGTGCTAGTTAGTCAGTGTGTTAGTGTGTAGTGGAGGTCTATAGTGTGTGTGTGTTAGTTAGTCAGTGTGTCAGTGTGTAGTGGAGGTCTATAGTGTGTGTGTTAGTTAGTCAGTGTGTCAGTGTGTAGTGGAGGTCTATAGTGTGTGTGTGTTAGTTAGTCAGTGTGTCAGTGTGTAGTGGAGGTCTATAGTGTGTGTGTGTTAGTTAGTCAGTGTGTCAGTGTGTAGTGGAGGTCTATAGTGTTCCTGTTGTTCTGGATCAACATGTTCTCCGTCTTTCTTTAGTCTCCTCTGATGAACAACATGTCTGAAGTCTTTTCTCACTCATTCTGCTTCAGTGACTTCTGGAACCTTCTAGCTGAGGTTGGACACATTTTAGGGACATGAAG
>NC_092012.1:245000-280000 GCF_042242105.1 Pempheris klunzingeri | reverse complement strand
ATCTTCACCTCGTCTTCATCATGTCTTCACCTCATCTTCACCTCGTCTTCATCATGTCTTCACCTCGTCTTCATCATGTCTTCACCTCATGTCTTCACCTCGTCTTCATCATGTCTTCACCTCGTCTTCATCATGTCTTCACCTCATGTCTTCACCTCATCTTCACATCGTCTTCATCATGTCTTCATCTCATCTTCACCTCGTCTTCACCTCATCTTCACCTCGTCTTCATCATGTCTTCACCTCATCTTCACCTCGTCTTCATCATGTCTTCACCTCGTCTTCATCATGTCTTCACCTCATGTCTTCACCTCGTCTTCATCATGTCTTCACCTCGTCTTCATCATGTCTTCACCTCGTCTTCACCTCGTCTTCATCTCGTCTTCACCTTGTCTTCACCTCGTCTTCATCATGTCTTCACCTCGTCTTCATCTCGTCTTCATCATGTCTTCACCTCGTCTTCATCTCGTCTTCACCTTGTCTTCACCTCATGTCTTCACCTCGTCTTCATCATGTCTTCACCTCATCTTCACCTCGTCTTCATCATGTCTTCACCTCATCTTCACCTCGTCTTCATCATGTCTTCACCTCGTCTTCATCATGTCTTCACCTCATGTCTTCACCTCGTCTTCATCATGTCTTCACCTCGTCTTCATCATGTCTTCACCTCATGTCTTCACCTCATCTTCACATCGTCTTCATCATGTCTTCATCTCATCTTCACCTCGTCTTCACCTCATCTTCACCTCGTCTTCATCATGTCTTCACCTCATCTTCACCTCGTCTTCATCATGTCTTCACCTCGTCTTCATCATGTCTTCACCTCATGTCTTCACCTCGTCGTCATCATGTCTTCACCTCGTCCTCATCATGTCTTCACCTCATCTTCACCTCATGTCTTCACCTCGTCTTCACCTCGTCTTCATCATGTCTTCACCTCGTCTTCATCATGTCTTCATCTCATGTCTTCACCTCGTCTTCATCATGTCTTCATCTCGTCTTCATCTCATGTCTTCATCTCGTCTTCATCACGTCTTCATCATGTCTTCACCTTGTCTTCATCATGTCTTCACCTCGTCTTCATCATGTCTTCAACTCGTCTTCACCTCGTCTTCATCTCGTCTTCACCTCGTCTTCATCTCGTCTTCATCTCGTCTTCACCTTGTCTTCACCTCATGTCTTCACCTCGTCTTCATCATGTCTTCACCTCATGTCTTCACCTTGTCTTCATCTCATGTCTTCACCTCGTCTTCATCATGTCTTCACCTTATCTTCACCTCATCTTCACCTCGTCTTCATCTCATGTCTTCACCTCGTCTTCACCTCGTCTTCATCTCATCTTCACCTCGTCTTCATCTCGTCTTCATCTCGTCTTCACCTTGTCTTCACCTCATGTCTTCACCTCATCTTCACCTCATGTCTTCACCTTGTCTTCATCTCATGTCTTCACCTCGTCTTTATCATGTCTTCATCTCATCTTCACCTCGTCTTCATCTCGTCTTCACCTTGTCTTCATCTCATGTCTTCACCTTGTCTTCATCATGTCTTCACCTCGTCTTCACCTTGTCTTCACCTCGTCTTCATCTCGTCTTCATCTCGTCTTCACCTTGTCTTCATCTCATGTCTTCACCTTGTCTTCATCTCATGTCTTCACCTCGTCTTTATCATGTCTTCATCTCATCTTCACCTCGTCTTCATCTCATCTTCACCTCGTCTTCATCTCGTCTTCACCTTGTCTTCATCTCATGTCTTCACCTTGTCTTCATCATGTCTTCACCTCGTCTTCATCTCATCTTCACCTCGTCTTCATCTCGTCTTCACCTTGTCTTCACCTCATGTCTTCACCTTGTCTTCACCTCATGTCTTCACCTCGTCTTCATCTCATGTCTTCACCTCGTCTTTATCATGTCTTCACCTCATCTTCATCTCGTCTTCACCTCGTCTTCATCATGTCTTCATCTCATCTTCACCTCGTCTTCATCTCATGTCTTCACCTCGTCTTCATCATGTCTTCACCTCGTCTTCATCTCGTCTTCACCTTGTCTTCACCTCATCTTCACCTCGTCTTCATCATGTCTTCACCTCATCTTCACCTCGTCTTCACCTCGTCTTCATCTCATGTCTTCACCTCATCTTCATCATGTCTTCATCTCATCTTCACCTCGTCTTCACCTCATGTCTTCATCTCATGTCTTCACTTCGTCTTCATCATGTCTTCACCTCGTCTTCATCTCACATGTTTGCCTTCAGACTAGCTCCCTCTGTGTCGGCCGTGCCGCAGCAGCCAGGAGAAAACACTCTTTAACATATTCTGTTCGCAGTGTGTTTTCTACCTACTTCCTGGAGTTTTCCAGTAAACTTGATGCTGTGGAGGCAGGTCTGTGTTTCTCGGCAGCCGCCGCTGTTACAGGAAGACTCGAAAGGAGATGAAAAGATACCATGAGTCTTTCTGCTGTGCAGCAGCGTGAGGCATTTGAGGACTAAACAAACTCCTTGTCAACATTTACAGAAACTGTGGGAAGCAGCAGTGAAACAGCACGACACGCCGTCCGGGGAACGCTCCAATGTTCTAGTTCAGGGGGTTCTATCAATCTGGTTTTGTAATGAGAATTCATGAAACACAGAGGAAATATGACACACACAGACACACACAAACTAAACTGTGTGTGAATATCAGTCCTTGTCTGGAGTCACTTCACGTGTTGTCTCAGCTCGTTTTTTGCTCTTTTCGTGTGATTTCACGCCGTTCAGTCTGCCGGTTTATGTTGTGCAGAGACGACAAGTCATTTTACGCTCAAATCTCTCAAAGAGCGTACGACCACGGCGACCCATGTGAACCCAAAACTGGTCAATGGTGACTTATTTCCAACTGACGTAACTTCACCTCTGTAACTAACGAACCAAAGCCAAACCATCATGGTTTCATATTAAAGATGACACGTCAGACACAGCGGTCAGGGGTTAGAAATGTCATCTTTAACATAAAACCATGATGGTTTGGCTTTGGTACGTTCATTTGTAAAGCAGAGCCTGGTGATCAAAAATAGGTTTCATAGTTTGTTGAATCTGAGGTGAAATACTGGTCAGTCTGAGACGTTTAAGGACAGAATACAGAAATGGTCCTGTTCAGGCTGATGAACGAGTGAATCAGTGAGGAGTTATTTTCCTGCAGAGCTCCGTGTGGGGAAATTAAATCCAGAGACACTAAAACGTCCTTTGAGACTCACGTCTTCGCTCCGTCTTCTGAGGCCGCGGCCTGCTGATCGTCACCTTGATCTCCTCCGTGACTTTGCGTTGCAGCAATCAGGATCGGGTCACCTGTCTGACACGATTACCTGCTGCTGGGAACACACCTGCTGAGCTGCTCTAACCCCTTTCCCTTAATCTGAGGAGCATTTGACATGCATTGTGTCCCGACGCTCGTCACGTGTCCCAGATTAACTTTACCGTGACCCCCGTCCCCCTCGGATGTCCTTCGACCTGCAGATTAAGGAGAAGGACTCACGCAGAGGCCCGGAGGACGCCGAGGCTGCCGGTCACCTCGGTACACGGTGTTCCTTCCTGTACCACCAGGCACGCTCCGGATGTTCCTCCTGTCCCGGTGGACGAGGACGTGGAGGAAACATGAGGACATTTAAACAGCTGCAGAACATTTCTGAACAATGAACCATGAGGAACAGGGGGGGTTAGTATATGAATATGTAGAATCTTTCATATTCAAACATCACTGATGTGTTTCCTGTGTTTGAACACCAGATTACACGTCACGTGAACACTGACGTGACAGATGGAATTAACAAGAAGTTTCTCACCATCAACCAAACTTTTGCTTCTGTCTTCAATGTTTCCGCCTTTATGACGTCAAAGTCAGGAAGTTGTGTTCAAAATTTCCACCCACTAGAGGCGGCGCTCACATGAATTTTCCCAGCTGGCAACTCATTTTTCCAACATCACCTGAATGCATTCAGGAGACAGAAACATGAGATGTAATGTGTTCATTAGGGAGCTTTAGAGGAGCCAGAGGTGGACAGGACCAGGCTAACTGTTTCCTTTTGTTTCTAGGCATTATGCTGTGCTAAGCTAAGCTGTCTGACCCCCTGTGTGACTTCCAGTGTGACTTCCTGTCTGTGGCTCTCAACCCGTTGGCTCTTCCTGTGGCAATACTCACAGATCTGCAGATTGATGTTTAAAACCTCCAATGATTAATGGCAGCGTATGGGAGCCACTGTCGGTAGGATGGATATAGAGGGGATGTAAAGTCATATAATATGTGTATAAATCTTTATAAATCATGAGTATAAACTCTGATTTTAGTCCACAAACATTGTTAGACTGAGCTGTTTTCTTGTTCACGACTGAGTGTAAACTGCAGCGTGTTCACATGTTCACGTGTTCAGGGTGATGAGGGAACACGTGAGAGCAGCAGTGAGGCTCCCTGATGAGAGTTTGATGGTTTAAATGGGGGGGACCTATCAGGCCTGCTCAGGTTCATACAGATCTCCCTCAGTGTCACACTGAGTACGTGGTACATCTCAGACTCGTCTTAGTGTTTGCAGCGAGACAAGAACAGACAGATCCAACAAGAAGTCCTGGAACACACTTTATTCTCCTGAATAATCCCCCTGACCGTGTCGGGAGACCAACCTCAGTTTACAGTCCTCAGTCCAAACCAAACCTAACGACCAGGACACAGCTAGCTCGTCACAGACCCCCCAGCTGTAAACAGTCCCTGCGTCACGGCAGTCTGTCCGAGTTGGCGTCCGTCTCCTTTGTTTCCTTCTGTAAGGTTTGCATTGAGCGTAGATCCGCTGCCATAAATAAAGAGTTGAGTGAACAGATTTTACTTTTCTGTTTGTTTGGACTAAAGCTGGAGGAATATGTTTTAGCTTTTGGGGTTTTAATCACAATCAGAATCAGGTATGACAACCCAGATTACAATATAGATATTTACAGTCCAGAATATGAGGAAAATATCCTAAAAATCGGTTTTTAGAAGAGCTGCTGGAGAGTTTAGGGAGGACCTGCTCCTGTTGTTCTGTTTGCCTGAATTTAACCATTCAAACAGTTAGTTTTATGGAGACATCACAGACACTCTGACAGACTTCAAAAAGCTGTGAACTTGTCCTTTAAGAGAGCTGACTCCTGCACCTGCAGACACCTGCTGGAAGAACTCCTTCTTAAAGGCCTGATTTTCCCTCCAAACTTCCTCCCCCAGTCTGTAAAAGCTTCATGTCCCCACACTGTGACATCCATTCACATCCAGGGACGTGGGGGTGTCCACCGCAGTTTAAATAAAGTTCTGTGGATGTTTGAACACCATGAGACTGTGAAAATATTTCATTGTTGCTGATGAAATGTGCTCTTATGTAATGCAGCTCCTCTATGAGCTCCCCAGGACCGACTTGTTCCACAGCAGACATCTCCTGTCCAGAATAACAGCCCCCCCCCCGGCCGAGCTGGGTCTGATTGCAGCGCATTGTGCCAGACGTGCCTCCAGCTCGCTGTGAATAAAGCAGCCTTTTACAGCCTGTGAGCCAAGAGCAGGCTGGCAGCGACAGAAAGCAGCACATCTTCAGCCCGCTCCAAGAATCCGGTGTGCCGCGTTTCTGAGAACCGCCTCAGAACAGGCCGACAGACCGTCACGCTATTGGCTGTTTGTTTGGAGTTCACGTTGGCTGCTGCAGAGTTTCAGACCTCACAGACTCGCAGCGAAGGCCCAGACGCCCCCAAATCCCGACTGTAGAGGGTGACAACTCCACCACTGCAGGTGGAAACAGGAAATGAGACGCTGCCCGCGAATCACCACCGACAAGTCTGTAGAACATGTTCCCATGTTCACCGGATTAAACCGAGAAATGTGAAGAGAACGTGGAACAAAGGATCACGTTGCAGCCATTGCAGCCCGTTTGGTGGCTGCTGGCTGAGGTGATCTACTGGACCAGTTCCAACACTTTTACTACCTACCAGTCACTCAGACACCAGGATGTGGACACAGAGGGACCAGGGTTACCATTTAAATCAATCAATCAATCGATCAAAGAGATTAGTGTCCACAGAGTTGCTGACTGGTTAAGCATGTTGCTTCATCAGTGTGAATCACACACAGGATCTGTAACACTGTCAGAAACACCACGTCCCTCCTTCCCCTGGGGGGTTTAGATGAAGGCCAAAGTAAAGGTTAACCTTAAGGCTGAGGTTGCTGCAGATGAACACGAGTTGTTATCAGATGTTGCTTGTTGCTGATGTTCCTAAAACGAAGTGAGAAGTGATGAAATGAAGATAGATCTGTGTCTGTTTGTCCTCGGGGGGGGTAGGGGACATGCTGAGAACAGGAAACACCCTGTGGGGGTCGCTGGGATCATGTGACCTCCTGCGGAGCATGAAGACAAAGCAGTCACGCAGGGCTTCTGCTCCGGTCTACTTAGCAGCACACAGAGAGTCATTGAGCTGCAGATTGAGGTCAGTATGTCACAGGTCTCCTCTGCAGGGCTCAGGTCCTCACCAGCTGCTCCTATGGGGGGGGGGGGGGGGGGGGGGGGGGGGCTCAGACCTGGGGTGTTCCAGGAGGAGGAGCACCTGTTGGCTCGGTCCTGGACAATAAGTCTCAGCAGGACTCGTCGAGCTGTCTTCACTCAGCGAAACGAGGACCTGAGAGAGAACACCCACCCCGCTACACCTTTAAAATAAAGCTGCCTGAGGAACTATCTGGTCAGACTGCACACAGCCCCCGACCACCTCCGTACGCAGACATTTTTTGGCAGTGATTTAAACAAAAATGCAGATGTTATGGAATAAAGAGGACGTGATGATACTGAAGACTTTTGTGGTTGAACATGAATTATAATAATAATAATATAATACACTTATGGAACACTTTTCTTGAAACTCTGAGCAAAAGGTGAAAACATCTGTTAAAAGCAGGACAGACGCCACTGAAAGCAGCTCTGAGGAGTTTTGATCGGTGCTTTGAGCGCCGATGGGTCGATGCCGTCTCTGATGTTCTGATGACTTTGTTTTTTACAGTTGGTAGTCTGAAGAAGATTTTTTAGAGGAACCAGAGTAGGTTTCTCCTGTCTTTGCTCTGGTGAGGGGGATGCTGTACATTTATCATCTGTGGTTTCTGCACACACTCAGACTGACCCTAAACTGGAGCTTTGGTCATGTGACCCGTCAGACTGTCAGTGACGCCTCTGCTTTCCTCCGAACTCTTCGAACCAGCTGGTTCGTCACAAAACACCAGTCTAGAGGGAAATACTGCACTACTTTTACTGCTGATACTGCATACCTCAGTACTTTTACTGCTGATACTGCATACCTCAGTACTTTTACCTCAGTAGATTTGAATGCAGGACTTTTCACTGTGATGGAGTATTTCTACATCGTGTACTTAGTGTTTCAGTCCCTCGTCTCAGTGAATGCAACTCATTTACATACAAACACAGAAGAAGAGGAGGAAGAGGAAGAGGAGTGCAACATCCTGTTCTCTGCTGACTGGGATCAGGTTTGTTGGTGGATTAATCAACAAATCCAGAACAGCTTCATGTCGACACTTAGAGCCAAAACAGTGAGTCTAATCTGAGCAGATTATATTTCAAGTGGATCAACAGGAGCGTTTAAACTTTAAACCTGATTATATCACACAGGAACTCACACAGGACCCCCCCTCCGGGGGGGCCGCAGTCAGGCAGCTCACAGGGTCAAAGTCCAGCCGGCCCACCGACTCTGAACTCTTGGCTGCTGCGACTGCTCGACCGAGACGGTCCGACTGATCTGAAGTCAGAGAGATGTCTTCATTCAGGCTTTATTCAGATCTCCAGCAGCTGCTCTTCGTGGGGCCTTCACACACAAAAAACACGTAAAACAAGACAAATAACGTGTAAAACATCTCAGTAAGAACATGTTAAGGAGCTGCGGCTCTGCATGTCAAAGTGTCCTTTGGTGAGACGCTGAACCCCAAAGTGAACTCTGAGTGGTCGAAAAGACTCGAAAGGAGATACAGACCATTTACACACACAAGTACAATTAACTAAACATCACAAAATAACAGTTGAACTCGTCAGGTCACTTCGTTGTTGTCGGGGTTGATGATGATGATGATGATGATGACATTTTTCGGCAGTGAAGATAACGACTGTGAACATTCATCAGGTCTGCGTCTGCTCTGGTTTCTGTTGGTCTGGATCTGCCCAGCAGCCCATGACTGACTGATGAAGCCTGTGAAGAGTCAAACCCCTGAGCCACGAGGAAGAGAGGCTTCAAACTCATCCTGCTCACCTGGCGACACTTTCTGTTGTTACTGCGTTCATTCACAGACAGATCAGGGCTCAGTGACGTGGACTCGGTCTGCAGATCAGAATCTGGACCTTCAGGTCCTTCAAAGCTGGTTTGAAGTCCGTCTGGGACTGTCGTCATGGCAACAAGTCCTGAAGCCCAAACCTGCAGCTCATCAGCTCCAGAAATAAAGAGTCAGACAGAAATGGATCTGCAGACTGACTGATACATCTAATGATCAATCAATCAATCAATCAATCAATCTTTATTTATATAGCGCCAATTCATTCCATAAAGAGCAGCTCAGAACAAACTCTTTCATTCAGAGACCAAAGATTCAGGAATTCAACAGGAAGGATTCAAGAATCCCCACAGAGCAGCTCAGAGATTAGATTAGGACCCAGTGGAGGAAGAACTCCCCTTTAACGGGGGGGACTCCCCTTTAACGGGAGAACTCCCCTTTAACGGGGGGGACTCCCCTTTAACGGGAGGACTCCCCTTTGACGGGAGAACTCCCCTTTAACGGGGGGGACTCCCCTTTAACGGGAGGACTCCCCTTTAACGGGAGAACTCCCCTTTAACGGGGGGGACTCCCCTTTAACGGGAGAACTCCCCTTTAACGGGAGAACTCCCCTTTAACGGGAGAACTCCCCTTTAACGGGGGGGACTCCCCTTTAACGGGAGGACTCCCCTTTAACGGGAGAACTCCCCTTTAACGGGGGGGACTCCCCTTTAACGGGAGAACTCCCCTTTAACGGGAGGACTCCCCTTTAAAGGGGGGGACTCCCCTTTAACGGGAGAACTCCCCTTTAACGGGGGGGACTTTAACGGGTTCTGTCAGGGTCCATGTTGGGTGGGGGTTGGAGAGAGAGAGAGACAGAGAGAGAGACACAGAGAGAGAGAGAGACACACAGAGAGAGAGACAGAGACACACAGAGAGAGACAGAGACACAGAGAGAGAGACAGACAGACAGAGAGTGAGACAACACTAACAGCAGCTATAGTACTGACAATAAGAGTGTGACTAATAAATTATCATTATAGTAGCACTGAAAAACATGATGAGTGGCTGATGATCCTCAGCAGTGATTCATGAAGGCAGAGAACCACAGCAGGAGAACCAGGACCAGGATCCACAGGAACCAGAGAACCACAGCAGGAGAACCAGGACCAGGATCCACAGGAACCAGAGAACCACAGCAGGAGAACCAGGACCAGGATCCACAGGAACCAGAGAGATGAGAAAAGCACAGAAAGGCTCCGGGGAAGATAGCAAGTTAGTAACAGACATTAAAGAGACATGAAGCATCAGGATGGAGAGGAAGAGGAGGAGAGAGGAGCCCAGTGCATCATGGGAGTCCCCCGGCAGTCTGAGCCTATAGCAGCATAACTAGGGGCTGGTCCAAGACCTGATCCAGCCCTGAACTATAGGCTTCATCACTAAGGAAGGTTTTTAGTCTACTCTTAAATGTAGAGAGGGTGTCTGCCCCCTGAACCCAGACTGGAAGGAGGTTCCACAGGAGAGGAGCCTGATAGCTGAAAGCTCTGGCTCCATCACTACTTTAGAGGACTTTAGGAACCACCAGTAGACCTCCAGTCTGGGAGCACAGTGCTCTAGTGGGGTAGTACGGAACTATGAGCTCTTTAAGAGATGATGGAGCCTGAACATTAAGAGCTTTGGAGGTGAGGAGAAGGATTTTAAACTCTGTTCTAGATTTGACTGGAAGCCAGTGAAGAGAAGCCAGTACAGGAGAAAGATGGTCTCTTCTCTTAGTTCTGGTCAGAACAGGAGCAGCAGAGTTCTGGACCAGCTGGAGAGTCTTTAAGGACTTATTGGGGCAGCCTGATAATAAGGAACAGAAATAATCCAACCTGGAAGTGACTCATGTGTGGACTAGTGTTTCTGCATCATCTCCAGACAGGATGGACCTGGTTTTAACAACATTAGTAGATGGAAAAAGGCAGTTCTAGAAATCTGTTTAATGTGTTTAATGTGTAACCAGACCAGGACAGAGAGAAGTCCTCTGTCTGATGCCATAAGGAGGAGGTCTGTAACCTTCACCAGTGTCTCTGTGCTGTGGTTCGCTCTAAAACCTGACTGAAGATCCTCTAATAGACTATTAGAGTTTAGAAAGTCACACAGCTGGTTGGCTGCTGCTTTCTCCAGGATCTCTGAGAGAAAGAGAAGGTTGGATGAAGGTCTATAGTTGGCTGATACACCTGAATCCAGAATGGGTTTTTTCAGGAGAGGTTTAATTACTGCTACTTTAAAGGACTGTGGTACATAGCCTGTTAGTAAAGACTGATTGATCAGATCCAGTAAGGACGTGTTGATTAAGGGCAGGACCTCCTTAAGTAGTGCAGTAGGAACGGGGTCTAGGAGACCAGCTGACGGTCTGGATGAGGAGATTATTGAGGCCAGTTCAGGAAGAGGTGATGGTCTGATAGAACAGAGTTATGTGGAAAGACTGTTAACTGTTCAGCTTCTACACCATCAGCCAGAACAAGGTCAAGAGTGTGGTTAGGCTCAGCACACTGAGCCTCCAGCACACCGAGCCTCCACCTCACCGAGCCTCCACCTCACCGAGCCTCCAGCACACCGAGCCTCCACCTCACCGAGCCTCCAGCACACTGAGCCTCCAGCACACTGAGCCTCCAGCACACCGAGCCTCCACCTCACCGAGCCTCCACCTCACCGAGCCTCCACCTCACCGAGCCTCCAGCACACTGAGCCTCCAGCACACCGAGCCTCCACCTCACCGAGCCTCCACCTCACCGAGCCTCCACCTCACGAAGCCTCCACCTCACCGAGCCTCCAGCTTCTTAAGCTAGCTGGTGATCTGAGTATATAACTACAGGAAGAGTGAGACAGTCACCAGGAGACAGTGCGACCTAAGAGTGATAGTTTTAGATTTAAATGTACAACGAGTGATTAGGCATGACAATGAAGCCTGAAATAGATCCAGTTATGATGAAAAATGCGAAGACGCTATCGACAGTGATGATGATGAGTTCCCCTGCGCTGCGACAGGATAACACCGAGGACTACTGAGGACCTCTAGCCCCGACAGATACACACCAGCCTTTGTTCCATCTATTGGCTCTTAAACTCCACACGTCATCACGTTCTTCCCTTCTTTCTTCCTGCCGTCTGTAAAACAAATGGTCCTTAAAGTTTTTGAATCTTGGGTCTGATGTCGGTCCCCTCTACATGTTCGGCTGCCCTCACTCACGTCTGAGATTAATGAAAGAGCAGCAGGAGACGTCGACTCTGACCCTACGGATGCATCTGAGTCAGTCTATGAACTTCCTGTTTACACCCAGTCTGGTCACTCTGAATAAAGAACAATAAACTCCAACTTAATGTTGGTTTGGTGGCTCAGTTCAGTCCAATCAGTTGTTCCTTTTGAGAGGCCTGTCTTATTCTAGCTGTATTTGCTATCATTCTTTAATAAAGTATTTCCTATCTGATGACTTGATGGAATAATCACTAAAATGATCAATAGCAGCGTCTCGCTGCTGGTTTTGTTCCGACAGGTGAAACGTCTGACAGAAGATAAACATGTGATTCACCCTGCTACGTTAAAAGCATTTCTGTTTGTGTTTATTGTGAAATCATCAGGCCGTCCACTAACTGGCGGGCCGGGGGTTCGATCCCCGGCCGCTCCCATCCTCGTGTGGGCGTGTGAGAACGTCCTGACGGTGAATCAGCTTCCTTAACGTGAACAACGGCGGCTGTGTGGAGGATCTGCTGCTCGGCATGTGAACACTCTGACCTGCTTTCAGCTCTTTTCTCCAGCAGGACCCAGAGATGCTGCTCAGCATCCGTCTGTGTTTGGACTCTCATTAGAGGATGGCGTGACACAAGGACCTCCAGCATGGACACCAACCCGATTCAGACGCCGTCTAAACGCCACATGTCCGCAGCAAACAGGAACATGAACAATGGTACGCTGCAACGCTTCATTTAACCATTAGAGCCTCAGCAGTAAACAACATATTGTCTGTGTGCGCCTCATGTTCAACTGATTCTGGATCAGAGGAGCAGGCTCAGGGCCAACTTCAGACTTTCAATTAAGGGCTTTTTACTCAGAAATGTGACAGGTTGACACATTTTACAGGATTGTCTGAAAAACAGGCCGAGGAGAAGAAGACCGTGTCACATGACCAGACTCATGTAAATATGTGAGAATCATCAGCTCTATCAGCGCTCATCAGCTTTTCCTCTTCATCTCGTATTCAGGTGTTTCTGTCCCTGCTCTGATTGGCTGTTTGTCAGGTGGTAAAAAACTGTTTAAAACTGTTTTTAGATAGATAGATAGATTTTCTCTGGTTCCTGTGGATCCTGGTCCTGGTCCTGCTGCTGTGCTTCTCTGGTTCCTGTGGATCCTGGTCCTGGTTCTCCTGCTGTGGTTCTCTGGTTCCTGTGGATCCTGGTCCTGGTTCTCCTGCTGTGGATCGTCAGCCACTGACACTTTTTACTGATATCAGTCCTGTTATTATTATTCACATGTTAACTGTTGTCATGTTTTTACCTGCTACCATATTGATCAGTATCAGTCACATTGATCAGTATCAGTCACATTGATCAGTACTGTAGTTACTGTTAGTATTTTGGTTGCTGTTTGTTTGGCAGAACACACACACACACACACACACACACACACACACACACACACACACACACACACACACACACACAGAATTCCCCAAAGCTGAAATCTGCCGAATTGTAAACAGACCTCAAATGTCAAAGTCAGCAGCTCAGAGAAACAGGAAGCATGAACCCATGAATGGGACTGAGTGAAGTTATGTGGAGGCAGGAAGGACGAAGGCTGGTGGACGAGAGCTAGAAGAGCCAAAACAGTCTATAAAATCCACTAAAATCTGATCAGACTTTTAAAATGATTATATTTCTCATGTATTTTTATCTACATGTTAGTTTTCTTGAATCTCAAGTTTAACGTGACTCTTTAATCTTGCGGGGAAAACTTCCCTCCTGCTGTGTTGTGGCTGCAGGATCATCTCATTAAGAGATAATGAGTTAACGAGGGTTAAGTGAGCGCTCGTTAGGCGTCATACGAAAGGATCTTTCTGTTATGGTGTCCTGGTGTCCCTCTGCCCCCTGTGACCCTGCTGTCCACATGATAAAAACAATAATCCTGTCAGTCAGCGCTCAGGGTCACATCGGACTGAAAATAAACAGGAATCTGGCTGCATATTACTCAGCAGTTAATGTGTGCTGTGTTAACCGGCCTGCTCACAGCCTCTCAACCTTTGTTGTTTAATGATCATTTTAATGGCAAAGTTTTTAAACTAAAACGTTGTTTGTCTTGATTTTTGTGCTTCTACTGAGGTTATGTGTTCTACGGCGTTGAATAGTGTCTTTTTGCCACTGGTTGTGAAGTAATGTTGATGTAGTGATGTGACATAGCATCAGGAGTCTGAGCATTTTAATTTGAAAAGCTCTGAGTCTGACTTCCTGCCCAGCTTGATGTGCTCTCGGTCTGAATCTTTAATTTGAGCTCTGACAGTAACGTTTGTCCACAAACATGGAGAGAGGCCAACCAATCGCTGCGTGGCCTCTTATTCTTTAATGGACGCTTTTCAAATGTTAGAAATGTGTGGAGTTTCTCAGAGAAGTATACTTGCCCTTTACCTTCTGTTTCCTACTTCCACGTGTCCATGTACGCTGATGATACAACAATATACATTCATGCCACACACACAGTAAATGAAATCACTGCAACAGCAATAAACAATGCTAAAGGATCCAGGTATGCTAAGGGCTGCCCCCCCCCCCCCCTGCTTATTTTTAAATCTCATCATGCTTTTAAATGTGCTTTATAAATAAAGTTGGACTGCACTGGGTTATAAAGACGTGCTCTGTTTTCTAACACCACACCTGGCCAAACAAGTCCTCCAGTCTAGTTTTGCCACATGTGGCATCCCCCCCATGTGAACAACATGCACATCCATCTCTCCTGGTTGACAGCGAGGATAGCTGTCAGCATCACTCCTCTGTCTTCTTAGAAACGTGGTCATACTGTTCCTACTTGTTTGTTTAGGCACCACAGCAGCACTCAGCATCCTGTCGGACCACAGTTGCATGGAAATCACAATAAAGCTTTGAAAACAAGTAGGGATGTTGTAAAAATGTACCTTATACTCAGTTCTTATGAATTTAGTTTCAATTAGAATGTAATAGAAGTGAATAGAAAATATGCACAACATTGTTTGTGAGAAAGAACATTGTTAAATATAGTTCAGTTCTTTAGTTGTTTCGTCTTGTCTGCTGTGGTGCTGTTGTGTTTTGGACCCCAGGAAGAGTAGCTGATGTTCTACATCAGCTAATGGGGATCCTAATAAAATCCTAATCCTAATCCTGAGGCCATTAGAGTCTTTGACCGAGACACTAATACTTGTCCCAAACCACAATCCTGTTCTTGGAGCGTCTCGTTATTTACTCTGCAGCTCAAACACTCCTCTGGTGTTTCCCTACGTCTGTTTTTATCTGTCGTGGATTGAAAGGTTGAAGTCCAGTGGAGGATTTAATCTACTTGCTTTAAATTCAGATGTTCAGTAAAAACTCTTGTTTATGGCACAACCATTAACCGTGAGTAGACCTGTAGCTGTCCACTATAACACAACGAAAGTCTGTCCAAGGCTTAGCTGTGCTACAGTATAAACAAGACTAAGTGTGCTCACAAGGAGCACATTTACTCCTGAGAGTAGCTAACAACATAGCTGCTCTGGATGGCATCACTCTGGCCTCCAGCTCCACTGGGAGGAATCTGCCAGTCTTATTTGGCCATCAGCCAATGGATGTGCGTCTGTCCAAGGCTACAGCCTGTCCGTCCTTGGGAGCTGGATCTCTCCTTCACTGTGGTGCTCCCGGAGGTTTCTCTTTTCCCACTGGGTTTTTTGAGTTTTTCCTTCCCGAAGAAGGAGGGTCATAAAGGGCAGGTGATGCCTCGGACTGATCCATCGGACTGATCCATTGGCCTCATCGACTGCTGGACTCTTTATTAGATTGTTTGTTCACTTACACTTGTTTATTTCAGTGAACTTTGTAAAGCACTGTGAGACTCTGTTGTGATATTGGGCTATACAAATAAAATTGAATTGAATTGAATTTGATCAGGATTTGTCCTTTAACTCCCACATTAAACACATTAAACAGATTTCTAGAACTGCCTTTTTCCATCTACTAATGTTGTTAAAACCAGGTCCATCCTGTCTGGAGATGATGCAGAAACACTAGTCCACACATTAGTCACTTCCAGGTTGGATTATTTCTGTTCCTTATTATCAGGCTGCCCCAGTAAGTCCTTAAAGACTCTCCAGCTGGTCCAGAACGCTGCTGCTCCCGTTCTGACCAGAACTAAGAGAAGAGACCATCTTTCTCCTGTACTGGCTTCTCTTCACTGGCTTCCAGTCAAATCTAGAACAGAGTTTAAAATCCTTCTCCTCACCTCCAAAGCTCTTAATGTTCAGGCTCTGTCATATCTTAAAGAGCTCATAGTACCGTACTACCCCACTAGAGCACTGTGCTCCCAGACTGGAGGTCTACTGGTGGTTCCTAAAGTCCTCTAAAGTAGTGATGGAGCCAGAGCTTTCAGCTATCAGGCTCCTCTCCTGTGGAACCTCCTTCCAGTCTGGATTCGGGGGGCAGACACCCTCTCTACATTTAAGAGTAGACTAAAAACCTTCCTTAGTGATGAAGCCTATAGTTCAGGACTGGATCAGGCCTTGGATCAGCCCCTAGTTATGCTGCTATAGGCTCAGACTGCCGGGGGACTCCCATGATGCACTGGGCTCCTCTCTCCTCCTCTTCCTCTTCATCCTGATGCTTCATGTTTCTTTAATGTCTGTTACTAACTTGGTATCTTCCCCGGAGCCTTTCTGTGCTTTTCTCATCTCTCTGGTTCCTGTGGATCCTGGTCCTGGTTCTCCTGCTGTGGTTCTCTGGTTCCTGTGGATCCTGGTCCTGGTTCTGCTGCTGTGGTTCTCTGGTTCCTGTGAATCCTGGTCCTGGTTCTCCTGCTGTGGTTCTCTGGTTCCTGTGGATCCTGGTCCTGGTCCTGCTGCTGTGGATCGTCAGCCACCAACACTTCACGATATCAGTCCTGTTATTATTATTCACATGTTAACTGTTGTCATGTTTTTACCTGCTACCATATTGATCAGTATCAGTCACATTGATCAGTATCAGTCACATTGATCAGTACTGTAGTTACTGTTAGTATTTTAGTTCTCTCTCTCTCTCTCTCTCTCTCTCTCTCCAACCTCCACCCAAAATGGACCCTGACAGAAAGCTCCCCACATCTGAGTCTGTTTCTGTTCCAGGTTTCTTCCCATTAAAGGGGAGTTTTTCCCGTTAAAGGGGAGTTCTCCCGTTAAAGGGGAGTTCTTCCTCCACTGGGTCCTAATCTAATCTCTGAGCTGCTCTGTGGGGATTCTTGAATCCTTCCTGTTGAATTCCTGAATCTTTGGTCTCTGAATGAAAGAGTTTGTTCTGAGCTGCTCTTTATGGAAACAGTCTGAGAGAAACACTGCTGTGACCTGGAGCTGGAGAGAGAAACACTGACTGATTGATTGATTGAGAATAAACACCAGGCTGGCAGTTATAATTTCTCACTATTAAGAGCTATAACTACTAAGCTTCAGACCGATGATAAAGACAGATTAGTTAAAAAAGAGCAGATGTGACGTCTCGTTGGTCCCGAAAATGTAAAGCAGAAGTTTCAGTTTCAGTTTTCTCAGATCAGATCAACCAGCTGACACGTCGCCTGACAGTCTAACTGACCCTGAATCTGTAAAAAGCTTTACTGGATCATAAAACACGACAGCAGGCTCCAACACATCACATATCTACACCATAAATATTTAGTATCCTGGTGCAGCTTTAAGACTCATCTTTGACCAACATCTTTTATTGATTTTATTTTATATCTGCTGTTTTATATTGTCAGATTTATTGCACACATATATATCTATTTCATTTATACCTCTCACCGCTATCATACCTCTTTACCTCATATTCTGCTTTTTATATTTATTCATCTCTTTTTATTTACTTTCTGTCATGTAGCTCTCAGCCAAAGAATTTCACGAGTGTCGTGATACAACCGCAGTGACAATAAACATCTTACACTGTGTGTTAAGTTAACATTCATGGAGTTTGTAGCATTAATGAAATGCAGCCTATACACTGAGTCATCTGTGTTGGAGGAAGAAATAAGTGTTTGTTTGAGGGGACATTCTGTGTTAATGCCGAGAAAACACCACAGATCTGCTGAAAACAACAAAATGGCGGCGCACAGTGGTGCAGCGGCTTCTCGAGCTCCCTAAGCCCATTACGCCAACTTCAGAGCCGATTTTAGCACCAACTCAGTGCTTAATACGTGTGTGAAGTACAGCTTGGCTGAACTCATGGACATTAAGGACAGTTCGGCCACAACACTTTCACCAGGATTGAAATCCATTCTTGGCCGACTGCGTCTCCTGAGAACAACGGAGTGGCGCTACAGAGTATGGGGACAGGTAGGCAAGAGGAAGAGGTGCGCCCGGAAGCAGAAGAGGGGCGAGCGGGCCGGCTGGCTAGCTCAGCTGAGGGCCAGCAGGCCGCCGATTCCGCCACTCTTTCTGGCCAACGTTCGCTCCCTAGACAACAAAATGGACTTGTTACGCCTGGGGCTGGGGGCTCTGGACGAGATGAGGAACTGTGCTGTGCTTTGTCTGTCGGAAATGTGGCTCAACAACAACATGCCAGACTCAGCCTTCCAGATCGACGGGCTACAGCTGTTCTAAGCGGGCCGAGACCACCAATCGGGGAAAAGACGTGGAGGCGGACTGTGTGAGTATGTGAACAAGTACTGGTGCACAAACTGTGGCCTTGTTAAAAGCCACATTCTCTGCAAAGAAAAAACTCGTTGAAACCACCTTTTTATCTGTGATTGATTATGGTGATATACTGTACAGCCATGCAGCCTCCTCCACCTTAAAGAGACTCGATTCAGTGTATCATGCTTCACTGCGCTTCATTACAAATGCAAAATCTCTCACTCACCACTGTGATTGATTTGGTTGGCTGGACATCACTAAGCACTCGTAGAAAACAACACTAGTATATGTTCACCTATAAAGCTCTGCTGGGCAAACTCCCAGAATACCTCAGCACCCTTCTCACTATCAGCTCTAGTAGTTACCATCTGCATGCCTCCAAGTGGTTGCTTTTGAAAGTCCCCCGGATTCGAACAGACTTTGGCAAAACAGCGTTCTCCTATCACGCACCATGGTCATGGAATAATCTTCAAAAAACTCTTAAACTAGAAACATTCATATCTATTAATGAGTTTAAGAGTATCATAAAGAATGCAGTGAAGGAGGAATGTCACAGTTTATCCTTAAATAGGTGTCAATCTGTTTTATTGTTTTACTGTTTATTGTCTATTTATGTATCATGTATCTGATTTATATAGCTTTTGATTTTGTATGGCTGCTACCTTGGCCAGGTCTCCCTTGTAAAAGAGATTTCTAATCTCAATGGTTAAATAACAGTAAATAAAAAAAAAAATTTGCACACATATTTAGCTATGCTAAGCTAAATTCGGCTGCTTGTTCCTATTATGTTAATAGATGTGTAAATTTTATTTTTATCTTATTTTATACTGCACTTTCTCCCAGTACTTCTATTTTTATAGAGGACCACTATTTTCTATATTTTATTCTATATTTATCGTGGCTTACACCAGAACCTGAGAACGTAATTTTGTACCTCCCCATGTGTAAATGTGTGTTGGTATGACAAATAAAGTTCCTTGAATCCTCAAATCCTCGAATCCTTGAATCCTCGAATCCTTGAATCCTTGAATCCTTGAAAAACAACTTTCACATTCATCCTCTTATGTACATTACGTGTTGTATGTAAATGTAAACCTGACTTCATGTCACGACTGGTATGTGCAGGACAACAGGAACACAGGAACACCCAAATGCAAAGAAATCCAAAGTCCAAAAATAGGCAGCAGGTCAAAACAGGAAGGTTTCAGGTTTACAGGGTCCCAGAGAGTTGAGAGCAAGAACATAAAGCACAAGGTGACGCCACATAACAACTTGGCAGGGAGCAGAGAAAGCTGGACATGGACTGACTGAGGGAGTAATGAGTTGCAGGTGAGGTGAAGGTGGAGTAGGCCAGGTAACTTCAGAGCTGATGAGAAGTGGCAACAGGTGTGTAGGGGCAGTCAGACACCAGGGAAAGGAGAGAAAGTCTGAGCGCAGGTGGTGGACTGGTGGAAAATAGAACTGAATGGACCTGGGAAAGTGGAAATGTTGCTGCAGTGGAGACACGAAGGAGTAAATCATGACAAGTTAAGTCATTTTACCCCCCAAAAATACAGATAGCTGATGTAAATATAGTTGGGCCCGGTCAGGAGCCCTGAGGAACATCGTCATTATTATTCTTATGTCATGTCAACATCTAGCTGAAAAGTTTTGTAAATAATAGCCTTTCACAGTTTGACATGATCTGTTGGACAGATTTCTTGGTAAAAGCACTGAAGATCTTTTCCCAAACATCAGTGGTATAATCAGGTTTACAAGTGAGGAGCCAACACTGTGATGGAGGCTTATGTCCACCTTCATCCTGATTCATCTGCAGCATCACGAGTCAAGCACACATTCAGTGGTTTAATAGACAAATTAAAATTGGAAGGCTTTTCTCAGCTTGTCATTCTTGAGTCATATGACAACTAAGTGATCTCCATTAAGACTGAGAATAAACCAGCTGTAGTCTGTAACATCATGATGACACTTTAGTTTAACCAGCATGTTACTGTGAACTGCAGTCTATACTCCCTCAAACCCTCACCTAACCTTCACCAAGTTTTAAATCTGTTACCACACACACACACACACACGCATCAAAGGTGAGGCGGCTTCCTGCCTGTTGTCCGTTCAGTTCATGAGTGCTCCAAAAGAGTCCAAAGTTTTAGTTTTACAGTCGTTTCCACAGTGTGTTACAGTCTGTGTGTTACAGTCTGTGTTAGTCTGTGTGTTAGTCTGTGTGTTACAGTCTGTGTTAGTCTTGTGTTACAGTCTGTGTTAGTCTGTGTGTTAGTCTGTGTGTTACAGTCTGTGTTAGTCTGTGTGTTACAGTCGGTGTTAGTCTGTGTGTTACAGTCTGTATTAGTCTGTGTGTTAGTCTGTGTGTTAGTCTGTGTGTTACAGTCTGTGTTAGTCTGTGTGTTACAGTCTGTGTTAGTCTGTGTGTTAGTCTGTGTGTTACAGTCTGTGTTAGTCTGTATGTGTTACAGTCTGTGTTAGTCTGTGTGTTAGTCTGTGTGTGTTAGTCTGTGTTAGTCTTGTGTTACAGTCTGTATTAGTCTGTGTGTTAGTCTGTGTGTTACACTCTGTGTTAGTCTGTGTGTTACAGTCTGTGTTACACTCTGTGTGTTACAGTCTGTGTTAGTCTGTGTGTTTCGGACTATGATGTAAATGTTTTGTTTACTACTGACTCTGAGATAAAGCTCCATGTTCCCTCTCCGGAATCCGTTTGGATAATCTGCTCTGAAAACAAGGGTTCCCAAACACAGTGAGCTGGATTAAAGTCCAGGCACAACACGGCCATTACATAAAGTCCACGCTTTGTTCTGGCGTCTGTTGTTTTGGACGGAGGTGTGAATAATGCCTCTCATGGTCACTCCTCCAAACTTGATGTTCCTGACCGTGAGGCAGTAGGTAAGCTGATAAGCAGATTTGAAGTAGTAGCAAAAACGGTAGGTGGAGTGAACCAAGATAGTAGACAGCTTTAGCAGGATTGACCAGGACCTTTTCCAAAAAACAGGTTGACCTAAACCTCTGTTTTGAGATGGGATAATCCCACAGTGGAGAACAGGCCACTGAGTTACAGTCGCTCTGTGTGTTACAGTCTCTGTGTTAGTCTGTGTGTTAGTCTGTGTGTTACAGCCTGTGTGTTACAGCCTGTGTGTTACAGTCTCTGTGTTAGTCTGTGTGTTAGTCTGTGTGTTACAGTCTGTGTGTTACAGCCTGTGTGTTACAGTCTGTGTGTTACAGTCTGTGTGTTAGTCTGTGTGTTACAGTCTGTGTGTTACAGCCTGTGTGTTACAGCCTGTGTGTTAGTCTGTGTTACAGCCTGTGTGTTACAGTCTGTGTGTTACAGTCTGTGTGTTACAGTCTGTGTGTTAGTCTGTGTTACAGCCTGTGTGTTACAGTCTGTGTGTTACAGCCTGTGTGTTACAGCCTGTGTGTTACAGTCTGTGTGTTACAGCCTGTGTGTTAGTCTGTGTGTTACAGCCTGTGTGTTACAGCCTGTGTGTTACAGTCTGTGTGTTACAGTCTGTGTGTTACAGTCTGTGTGTTACAGCCTGTGTGTTACAGTCTGTGTGTTACAGTCTGTGTGTTAGTCTGTGTGTTACAGTCTGTGTGTTACAGCCTGTGTGTTAGTCTGTGTTACAGCCTGTGTGTTAGTCTGTGTGTTACAGCCTGTGTGTTACAGCCTGTGTGTTACAGTCTGTGTGTTACAGCCTGTGTGTTAGTCTGTGTTACAGCCTGTGTGTTACAGTCTGTGTGTTAGTCTGTGTTACAGCCTGTGTGTTAGCCTGTGTGTTACAGCCTGTGTGTTAGTCTGTGTTACAGCCTGTGTGTTACAGTCTGTGTGTTAGTCTGTGTGTTACAGTCTATGTGTTACAGTCTGTGTGTTACAGCCTGTGTGTTAGTCTGTGTGTTAGTCTGTGTGTTAGTCTGTGTGTTACAGTCTGTGTGTTACAGCCTGTGCGTTAGTCTGTGTGTTACAGCCTGTGTGTTACAGCCTGTGTGTTACAGTCTGTGTGTTACAGCCTGTGTATTACAGCCTGTGTGTTACAGCCTGTGTGTTAGTCTGTGTTACAGCCTGTGTGTTACAGTCTGTGTGTTAGTCTGTGTTACAGCCTGTGTGTTAGCCTGTGTGTTACAGCCTGTGTGTTAGTCTGTGTTACAGCCTGTGTGTTACAGTCTGTGTGTTAGTCTGTGTGTTACAGTCTATGTGTTACAGTCTGTGTGTTACAGCCTGTGTGTTAGTCTGTGTGTTAGTCTGTGTGTTAGTCTGTGTGTTACAGTCTGTGTGTTACAGCCTGTGCGTTAGTCTGTGTGTTACAGCCTGTGTGTTACAGCCTGTGTGTTACAGTCTGTGTGTTACAGCCTGTGTATTACAGCCTGTGTGTTACAGCCTGTGTGTTAGTCTGTGTTACAGCCTGTGTGTTACAGTCTGTGTGTTAGTCTGTGTTACAGCCTGTGTGTTAGTCTGTGTGTTACAGTCTATGTGTTACAGCCTATATGTTACAGTCTGTGTGTTACAGTCTCTGTGTTACAGCCTGTGTGTTACAGTCTGTGTGTTACAGTCTGTGTGTTACAGCCTGTGTGTTACAGTCTGTGTGTTACAGCCTGTGTATTACAGTCTGTGTGTTACAGCCTGTGTGTTAGTCTGTGTTACAGCCTGTGTGTTACAGCCTGTGTGTTACAGCCTGTGTGTTACAGTCTGTGTGTTACAGCCTGTGTGTTACAGCCTGTGTATTACAGTCTGTGTGTTACAGCCTGTGTGTTAGTCTGTGTTACAGCCTGTGTGTTACAGTCTGTGTGTTACAGCCTGTGTGTTACAGTCTGTGTGTTACAGCCTGTGTGTTACAGTCTGTGTGTTACAGCCTGTGTGTTACAGCCTGTGTGTTACAGCCTGTGTGTTAGTCTGTGTTACAGCCTGTGTATTACAGTCTGTGTGTTACAGCCTGTGTGTTAGTCTGTGTTACAGTCTGTGTGTTACAGCCTGTGTGTTAGTCTGTGTTACAGCCTGTGTATTACAGTCTGTGTGTTACAGCCTGTGTGTTACAGCCTGTGTGTTAGTCTGTGTTACAGCCTGTGTATTACAGTCTGTGTGTTACAGCCTGTGTGTTAGTCTGTGTTACAGTCTGTGTGTTACAGTCTGTGTGTTAGTCTGTGTTACAGCCTGTGTGTTAGTCTGTGTTACAGTCTGTGTGTTACAGTCTGTGTGTTAGTCTGTGTTACAGCCTGTGTGTTACAGCCTGTGTGTTACAGCCTGTGTGTTACAGTCTGTGTGTTACAGCCTGTGTGTTACAGTCTGTGTGTTACAGCCTGTGTGTTACAGTCTGTGTGTTACAGCCTGTGTGTTACAGTCTGTGTGTTACAGCCTGTGTGTTACAGCCTGTGTGTTAGTCTGTGTTACAGTCTGTGTGTTACAGCCTGTGTGTTACAGCCTGTGTGTTAGTCTGTGTTACAGTCTGTGTGTTACAGCCTGTGTGTTACAGCCTGTGTGTTACAGTCTGTGTGTTACAGCCTGTGTGTTACAGCCTGTGTGTTAGTCTGTGTTACAGTCTGTGTGTTACAGTCTGTGTGTTACAGTCTGTGTGTTACAGCCTGTGTGTTACAGCCTGTGTGTTAGTCTGTGTTACAGTCTGTGTGTTACAGTCTGTGTGTTACAGCCTGTGTGTTACAGCCTGTGTGTTATTCTATTTTTGTCTATAAACGTGCACCGGGGCAGAACAGCAGAGCAGTGTGTGTGTGTGTGTGTGTGTGTGTGTTCTCCACCTCAGTGGAGGGAGGAGGAGGAGGAGGTCGGGTGAGGAAGAGTGTGTTAGCGTTAAGTGAAGGAGGGTGAGAGTAACATGAACAGTGAGCAGTGTGATGTTGGTATTCAGAAAGAAGCCGTTTACAGTGTGGACACCTGTTTCTGTGTGAAACAGAACCCCCCCCCCCCCCCCCCCCTCCCGTGGTTGGTGTGTGGAGCTGGAGGTGCAGCTGTGAGTCTGAAACATCCCGATGGTGGAAAACAGCACCAACAGATCCCCAACCTGTAACCCAGAATACCCCCCCCCCCCCCCCCCCCCCCCCCCCCCCCAACCACCTCAGTCTGTCGGGTCCATCAGGAGTCAGTCAAGTTCAGAGGGGGGGTCAATCCTCTGATGACCTGTTCAGCAGCAAAATATTAGCGCCTGCTGACCACATAAACAGCCAGTAACCAATAATGGTGTGATGGCTTCTCTTTGGCCTGAATACGTTCTTCTTCTTCTGCTGCTGTATTTGCTGTACTTCCTGCCCCCGGAGAAGGAGGACTGTGTTCACGTTGTTGCTTCATCGTGGTGAAGCAGAGGAAACACTTCATGAGTGATTCGGTGTGTTACCCAGCTCTAGAAACCACCGAGGCCCCAGCGGTCTGATGAAGCTCTGCTGCTCCTTCACTGTCCGTGTGGGGGAATAAACTTAGTCTAACTGGATCATCTGTTTGGTCTTTCTAGACTTCTCTTTAAGGGACGTGTCTGTAAACCTGCAGGCTTCCTTTGCAGTGACTGATCTCATTTCCAGAGGACAGGTGACTTATTTCTGACATCTTATCAGGTAAAAGTCCTCGACTGCACCTGCAGCTTCGGTCTACAAAGTTTGGGCTTAAATCTAACGGCACATTTCTGCTCTAGAGAACAAAAGCTTGTAGACGAGCGTCAAATGAAGGGATCTGGTTTGCTGGACGCAGACTTTCAGGCTGCTTCAGGACTGAATCCTGTGTTTTCTGCTCTCTTTGTGTCCTCGTGCTGCTCCGAGGTGTCGGCTCTGCTGGCAGCTCTCCATTATTTACGCAGCAGCAGAGAATGTGACACAGATTTCCAGAACACGGTGTTCTGGGCAAACTGAACCCCCCGTCCTGACCGTGTCTGCGTGGGCGGAGAGCCGACCCAAACAAATCCAGCCTTTGTCCTGGTGCAGAGCGCCGCAGAGGGGAGGATTACCGGACCACACACCTGCTGTTGTTCAGATACAGAGTCGCAGGGTCACGTGACCATGCTCAGGTTCACACAGGAAGTGAAACTGTGGGTGCAGTTAATCCACAGATCAGCTCCGCCTGCTCTGATCTGAACGTGGGACTCTGACCAAGAACCTCCTGAAACGACCTCCAGGGGAGGAAGAACACCTTTGTGACAGGAAACACTTTCACTTCACTTTCTGCTGTCGCCCATCTGAGCAGCGGTCTGACTGGAGGTCTAACCGGAGGTCTGACCAGTGGTCTGACTGGAGGTCTAGTCTAACCGGAGGTCTGACCAGTGGTCTGACTGGAGGTCTAACCGGAGGTCTGACCGGAGGTCTAACCGGAGGTCTGACCAGTGGTCTGACTGGAGGTCTAACCGGAGGTCTGACCGGAGGTCTAACCGGAGGTCTGACCAGTGGTCTGACTGGAGGTCTAACCGGAGGTCTGACCAGTGGTCTGACTGGAGGTCTAACCGGAGGTCTGACCGGAGGTCTAACCGGAGGTCTGACCAGTGGTCTGACTGGAGGTCTAACCGGAGGTCTGACCAGTGGTCTGACTGGAGGTCTAACCGGAGGTCTGACCGGAGGTCTGACTGGAAGTCTAACCGGAGGTCTGACCGGCGGTCTGACTGGAAGTCTAACCGGAGGTCTGACCGGCGGTCTGACTGGAGGTCTAACCGGAGGTCTGACCGGCGGTCTGACTGGAGGTCTAACTGGAGGTCTGACCAGCGGTCTGACTGGAGGTCTAACTGGAGGTCTGACCAGCGGTCTGACCGGTGGTCTGACCAGTGGTCTGACTGGAGGTCTGACCGGCGGTTTGACTGGAGGTCTGACTGGAGGTCTGACCGGAGGTCTGACCGGTGGTCTGACCGGAGGTCTGACTGGAGGTCTGACTGGAGGTCTGAACCTTCTGACGGCCATATGACACATCAGCAGGGAGCACGAGGGCATTATGGAGCTGTGATGGAGCATAAGCTCCTCATAATGTACTAACTGTTCCCACAGAGGGGGGAGGAGGAGGAGGAGGAGGAGGAGGAGGGGGAGGAAGAGCAAGAGGAGGAGGAGGAGGAGGAGGAGGAGGAGGAGGGGGAGGAAGAGCAAGAGGAGGAGGAGGAGGAGGAGGAGGAGGAGGGTTCGGCCCCAGAACAAATCTCAGCATAGTTTAAACAGGTTACAGAAACATTCAGGACAAAAGCATCACGTGACCAGTAAAGATCACCTGACCAGGAAAGATCACCTGACCAGTAAACATCACGTGACCAGTAAAGATCACGTGACCAGTAAAGATCACCTGACAAGGAAAGATCACCTGACCAGTAAACATCACCTGACCAGTAAAGATCACCTGACCAGTAAGCATCACGTGACCAGTAAACATCACCTGACCAGTAAGCATCACGTGACCAGTAAACATCACCTGACCAGTAAAGATCACGTGAACAGGAAAGATCACCTGACCAGTAAAGATCACGTGACCAGTAAAGATCACCTGACAAGGAAAGATCACCTGACCAGTAAACATCACCTGACCAGTAAAGATCACGTGAACAGGAAAGATCACTTGACCAGTAAACATCACCTGACCAGGAAAGATCACGTGAACAGGAAAGATCACCTGACCAGTAAACATCACCTGACCAGGAAAGTTCTCCTGACCAGTAAACATCACCTGACCAGTAAAGATCACGTGAACAGGAAAGATCACGTGACCAGTAAAGATCACCTGACCAGGAAAGATCACCTGACCAGTAAACATCACCTGACCAGTAAAGATCACCTGACCAGGAAAGATCACCTGACCAGTAAACATCACCTGACCAGTAAAGATCACGTGAACAGGAAAGATCACCTGACCAGTAAACATCACCTGACCAGGAAAGATCACCTGACCAGTAAACATCACCTGACCAGGAAAGATCACCTGACCAGTAAAGATCACCTGACCAGTAAAGATCACGTGAACAGGAAAGATCACTTGACCAGTAAACATCACCTGACCAGGAAAGATCACGTGACCAGCAGGCCACGAGGCACACACACACACACACACACTGACACACACACACACACACACACTGACACACACACACACACACACACTGACACACACACACACACTGACACACACTGACACACACACACACACACACACTGACACACACACACACACTGACACTGCCTGTCTCTCTGTCTGCCTGCCTGTCTCCCTGCCTGTCTCTCTGTCTGCCTGCCTGTCTCCCTGCCTGTCTCTCTCCCTGCCTGCCTGTCTCCCTGCCTGTCTCTCTCCCTGCCTGCCTGTCTCTCTGCCTGCCTGTCTGTCTGACAGGGGAGATCAGAGCTCTTTGAGTGAAACATCGTAAACATGTTTGCGGCCACAAACAGGGATCTGCTGCTCTATAATGAAGCCCCCCCGTCAGGACCAGATGCCACACCTGATCCCAGACTCACCAGAGCCCCCCCAGGACCGGCGGGGGTCCAGACCGCGTCTGTCAGGATGTTTGGCGTCTTCGATAAAGTTTAAGACCGTGTTTTCCTGCGGCAACATTCCAACGCCATCGTCTTTAAGCCGTTCACCTGCACCGAAGTATTGATCCGTTATTAGAACGAAGGGGTCGATCGATGACCAGCAGTCACATGGTACCCTCAACCTCATTAAAGGGACAGTCCACTTTATCTCCTTCATGTGTGTCTGAGTGTTTTATGTGATAACAGCGACACACACAGTGACACACTGACACACACTGACACACACACTGACACACACACTGACACACTGACACACAGTGACACACTGACACACACTGACACACACACTGACACACTGACACACACTGACACACACACACACTGACACACACTGACACACACACTGACACACACACTGACACACTGACACACACTGACACACTGACACACACTGACACACACACTGACACACTGACACACAGTGACACACTGACACACACTGACACACACACTGACACACTGACACACACTGACACACACACACACACTGACACACTGACACACACACTGACACACACACTGACACACACTGACACACACACTGACACACAGTGACACACTGACACACACTGACACACACTGACACACACACTGACACACACACTGACACACACTGACACACAGTGACACACTGACACACACTGACACACACTGACACACACTGACACACTGACACACACTGACACACAGTGACACACAGTGACACACTGACACACACTGACACACACTGACACACTGACACACACTGACACACACTGACACACACTGACACACTGACACACACTGACACACTGACACACTGACACACACTGACACACACTGACACACTGACACACTGACACACAGTGACACACTGACACACACTGACACACACACTGACACACTGACACACACACTGACACACACTGACACACACTGACACACACACTGACACACTGACACACAGTGACACACTGACACACACTGACACACACACACTGACACACACTGACACACACTGACACACACTGACACACTGACACACACTGACACACACTGACACACTGACACACACTGACACACACTGACACACACTGACACACTGACACACACTGACACACTGACACACACTGACACACACTGACACACTGACACACACTGACACACACTGACACACACACTGACACACACTGACACACACTGACACACTGACACACACTGACACACACTGACACACTGACACACACTGACACACACACTGACACACACTGACACACACACTGACACACACACTGACACACACTAACACACTGACACACACTGACACACACACTGACACACACTCAGAGTCTGTGACATCACAGAGATGGTGTGACATCACAGAGTGTGACATCACTCAAATGTTTAACTTCCATCATTGTTTGTGTTTTTTCACTAAACTTTATTCAGAAACGACTCTTACCGAATGTGCTGCTCTGTGTTTCCGTGTCATTTCCTGGTGTCCTCAGATTGGTCGGTTTGTGGGTTGAAGCAGGACTCATGTTGGCAGTGACTCTGTGAGAAAACCCCAACCTGAGCTCCTCTAAACCCTCTCAGGGATTCATCAGATGTTCACTCATTGTCTGCAGTGAAAGGAGGACAGTCTGAGGTCACCCTGACCCCACTGGGGGGGGTTTGGACCAGCAGCGCATCCTGATCGACCCCGCCCCCCCCTCAGTAAGGACAAACAATGACAAAAACATCAACAACAACAAAAATGACAACAACAAACAACAGGGTCCAGGACTCTGAGGGTCCAGGACTCTGAGGGTCCAGGACTCTGAGGATCCAGGACTCTGAGTGTCCAGGACTCTGAGGATCCAGGACTCTGAGGATCCAGGACTCTGAGGGTCCAGGACTCTGAGTGTCCAGGACCAAACAGAGTAACAGATCTGTGCCTCTCTGGGTTGATGTTCCTGTTCTCAGCATGTGAGACTTAGGGTTCCACCTCAGCCTCAGGGCCGCAGTGAGTCCCGGGTTCTGGTCCTAGTTCTGGGTCTGGTCCAGAGGGTTTGCACTGCGCTCCCCCCTAACATCCAGGGATCGTTTTAATGGGTCTTCCAGGAAAGTTTCATTAAGTCATAATGCTGAGAGACTTTATAGCCTCGTGGGTCCAAACATCTGATGCTGATTAAACTTGTTTCTGATTAACTAACAGCTGGATTAACGAGGGGGGGGGGGGCAGTGGAGTCACCCCCTGCTGGACCGACCAATCAGAGGACACCAACACTTCTTTATACAGACTGATACCGACCAATCAGAGGACGCTTCTTTACACAGACTGATACCGACCAATCAGAACGCGCTTCTTTATAGACTGATACCGACCAATCAGAGGACGCTTCTTTACACGGACTGATACCGACCAATCAGAGGACGCTTCTTTACACAGACTGATACCGACCAATCAGAGGACGCTTCTTTATACAGACTGATACTGACCAATCAGAGGACGCTTCTTTATACAGACTGATACCGACCAATCAGAGGACGCTTCTTTATACAGACTGATACCGACCAATCAGAGGACGCTTCTTTATAGACTGATACCGACCAATCAGAGGACGCTTCTTTACACAGACTGATACCGACCAATCAGAGGACGCTTCTTTACACAGACTGATACCGACCAATCAGAGGACGCTTCTTTACACAGACTGATACCGACCAATCAGAGGACGCTTCTTTACACGGACTGATACCGACCAATCAGAGGACGCTTCTTTATACAGACTGATACCGACCAATCAGAGGACGCTTCTTTATACAGACTGATACTGACCAATCAGAGGACGCTTCTTTATAGACTGATACCGACCAATCAGAGGACGCTTCTTTACACAGACTGATACCGACTAATCAGAGGACGCTTCTTTATACAGACTGATACCGACCAATCAGAGGACGCTTCTTTATACAGACTGATACTGACCAATCAGAACGCGCTTCTTTATAGACTGATACCGACCAATCAGAGGACGCTTCTTTACACAGACTGATACCGACCAATCAGAACGCGCTTCTTTATAGACTGATACCGACCAATCAGAGGACGCTTCTTTACACAGACTGATACCGACCAATCAGAGGACGCTTCTTTACACAGACTGATACCGACCAATCAGAGGACGCTTCTTTACACAGACTGATACCGACTAATCAGAGGACGCTTCTTTACACGGACTGATACCGACCAATCAGAGGACGCTTCTTTATACAGACTGATACCGACCAATCAGAGGACGCTTCTTTATACAGACTGATACTGACCAATCAGAGGACGCTTCTTTATAGACTGATACCGACCAATCAGAGGACGCTTCTTTACACAGACTGATACCGACTAATCAGAGGACGCTTCTTTATACAGACTGATACCGACCAATCAGAGGACGCTTCTTTATAGACTGATACCGACTAATCAGAGGACGCTTCTTTACACAGACTGATACCGACCAATCAGAACGCGCTTCTTTATAGACTGATACCGACCAATCAGAGGACGCTTCTTTACACAGACTGATACCGACCAATCAGAGGACGCTTCTTTACACAGACTGATACCGACCAATCAGAGGACGCTTCTTTATACAGACTGATACCGACCAATCAGAGGACGCTTCTTTATACAGACTGATACCGACCAATCAGAGGACGCTTCTTTATAGACTGATACCGACTAATCAGAGGACGCTTCTTTATACAGACTGATACCGACCAATCAGAGGACGCTTCTTTATACAGACTGATACTGACCAATCAGAACGCGCTTCTTTATAGACTGATACCGACCAATCAGAGGACGCTTCTTTACACAGACTGATACCGACTAATCAGAGGACGCTTCTTTACACAGACTGATACCGACCAATCAGAACGCGCTTCTTTATACAGACTGATACCGACCAATCAGAGGACGCTTCTTTACACAGACTGATACCGACTAATCAGAGGACGCTTCTTTACACAGACTGATACCGACCAATCAGAACGCGCTTCTTTATAGACTGATACCGACCAATCAGAGGACGCTTCTTTACACAGACTGATACCGACCAATCAGAGGACGCTTCTTTACACAGACTGATACCGACCAATCAGAGGACGCTTCTTTATACAGACTGATACCGACCAATCAGAACGCGCTTCTTTATAGACTGATACCGACCAATCAGAGGACGCTTCTTTATACAGACTGATACCGACCAATCAGAGGACGCTTCTTTATACAGACTGATACCGACCAATCAGAATGCGCTTCTTTATACAGACTGATACCGACCAATCAGAGGACGCTTCTTTACACAGACTGATACCGACCAATCAGAGGACGCTTCTTTACACAGACTGATACCGACCAATCAGAGGACGCTTCTTTACACAGACTGATACCGACCAATCAGAGGACGCTTCTTCACACAGACTGATACCGACCAATCAGAGGACGCTTCTTTATAGACTGATACCGACCAATCAGAGGACGCATCTTGACACAGACTGCGTATGAATGTGCTAACACGTTAGCATGAATCAGATTAGCAGCAACAGTTCTGACTCCATGTTTTCAGACACAGGGTCTTGGAGTCCACATGGAGGTGGGGGGAGGGTTTCTGGGACAAAATTCTGGGAATTTCTCAATTCAAGTTGGGCAGATGGGATCTATTTTAGGTTTGTGGTCATTTCCTGGAAGTTTCCCTCAACTCAGAGACATCTGGAGCCGTCCATCAGGACGCCGGGAACCATGAGAGAAAAACCCGACGGACCAGAGAAGACAACAAATCCCCGACCCAGACCTACTGGACTGGACCAGTCTGTACTGGACCAGACTGGTGTGGTCTTGTCTGGTCACCAGCTTTTGTCTCAGAGAGTTTTGGGAAAATCTCTTGCTGAAGACTATGAAACGGGGGGGAGACACACTTCCTGTTAGGCTGACAAGCCACATTCAAGGCAGACTGCCTGTCAGAACCAGAACCTGAACCAGGACCAGAACCAGAACCTGGAGCCCAGGACTCCTTACTGCCCTCAGCCTCATTAACCCCCCTTCACTCTCGTGAACCCCCAGGGAGGATATCTGCTTCTCATACAATAAACAACAACCTTTATTTAAAGAACTTTTAGGGCTTTATAGAAAAACAGAACTAGGAGTCCTAAAAGTGAAGGAAGAGTAAATATTGATGGAGACGCTCCTGTGGAGGAAAGAGAAGGAGCCGCTGCCTCCATCAGTCTGACTGTGTCACTGAGTGACTGCTGTTTTACAGGCTCACTTAGATTGCAGCCATTGCAGCTGAGGTGATCTACTGGACCCATTCCAACACTTTTAGTACCTTCCAGTCAGTCAGACACCACGATGACACCCCAGAGAGAGACCGGGGGTAGAAACAGTGGAGTGAGCCTTTAAGTGCTTATCTACTCTGGCATGTAACCCACAGACTGACAACATCTTCCCACTCCAGAACTCTGGCCCCTGTGTGTGGTTGGGCCCCTTCACAGGCTCCGCCCCCCCGCCAGAGGCCAGTCAGAGTCTAACACTGAGGACCATGAGCGTGGGGGTTCCAACCTAAAGGGGCCGCTTCTATACAGGACCTGCTGTCCTACGACCTCCACGAGGTCAGTCTGTGCAGCCTGTACTTTACTGTGTACTTTAACATGTACTTTACTGTGTACTTTAACATGTACTTTACTGTGTACTTTAACATGTACTTTAACATGTACTTTACTGTGTACTTTAGCGTGTACTTGTGATCATGTGACCTGGGGAAACCTTCCAGGTGAGTGTGTGAGGCTCAGTCTGGATTTTCAGATCCTCCCCATGAGTCTGACACATCAGGTGTGATTCAGGTGTTTCAGGCCTTTTTCTGGTCTCTTCTTTGTGTTTTCCTTTTGACCTGTGAGTATTTGTATGAAGGGGGGCCTGCTCCATGACAGGTGCTTTTTATGTTACATAATAAATGACCAAATCTATTTAGGATTGTCTACTGTGTTCTATTGTTGCCTAAGGGCGGTGTGATTGTATGTGCTGGCCCCTGCCGGTCACTGCCCGCACTCACGGCTGCCGTCTGATCCGCTTATATAGACAGCAGGCAGTGGGCGGGGCCAGCGCCACTGACCAATAGGAGCGGACCTGGAGCGTTACCAAGGAGACGGCGTACAGTGCCGGGAGCAGAGGCAGTAGCAGGCTAACGGGCTAACGGGCTAACGGGCTGGTTAGCAGACAGGGGGATCACCAGTGTCTGCGTTAAATATTAAAATTTAACGGCCGGAGACTGATCCGCGCCCCGCGGGCTCCGTTCCACCTTCTGTCGGCGTCAGCTAGCTAGCAGCAGCAGCGGTGTCCGGCTAACGAGGCTAATGGAGCTAACGAGGCTAGCTGTCAGCGGAGAGTGATGGAACAGAACGCCAGCCGGCTAACCAGCTAACCAGCTAACCGGCGAACCGGCAACCAGCCACCGGAACCAAAGCGCTAATCTGAATGTTATCCGGATAATAGTTGGACACCTCCGCCGGCACAGCAGGTGAGTGAGCCGGTTAGCACCGAGCTAACTCCGCGGTGTTTTCGGCCGGGATGGATGTGAGCTAACGGCGGCTCTGGGACGGTCTGATCCGGCCTGTGACTCTCTGGAAGGAGCGGACCGGTCATCCCGGTCCTGCCGGGGGACGGCAGAGCTCCACGCCGCCGGACAGGCCCGGACTCTGGGATAAGATGTAGCGGACCGGCGGGCTGGTCCACATCCCGAGTCCCGTTAACCCGAGCTAAACAGGTGAGCTGCTGTATCAGGAGGAGCTGTACTAACCTCCAAACAGTCTGCTGCTCATTCTCCTCATTAATCACTGAGTCGTTGAGAATCTAATTGTCACAATGAAGGCTGTAACTACTTCCTGTAAAGGTTGATCTGCAGACAGTTAACTAGTTAGTGGAGTTATTAATTGTTAATTAATAATGAATATAGATTAATATATGAATTGATTGCAGATGATGTCTGAAGACTCTCAGGAGGATTGATCCACCAAACCAGCAGCAGAAACAACAAACAATGAATAGATTATATAGTAGCTGCAGATTAACTTTCAGTTGACTGACTAATCATCGTAGTTGTTTACTAAAGTGAAACACTTTTACTACCTACCAGTCACTCAGACACCAGGATGTGGAGGGTTGGGGAGGTTTTCAGTGAGAACATTCTGTTTGTTGTTGTACTAAAACGTCTGCAGGTCACATGATCCCCTGATGGTCCAGTGATGAAGACCATGCACTCTGACTGAAAGCAGCCTTTGATGCTGAGTCAGCGTGCAGGATGGATCTGTGCAGTAGGAACCCGAATCGCACAGCGCCAGTCGGCGAGGACGGCCCGCCTCGAGCCGACGTGCCGCTCTGCTCTCGG
>NC_092012.1:167500-240000 GCF_042242105.1 Pempheris klunzingeri | reverse complement strand
AACAGAACTCTGCTGTGGCCCAGCTCACCCACAGTTACCCCCCCCTGTGTGTGTGTGTGTGTGCAGTGAGGAATGAGACAGGTGTGTGGTTCGTCTTCCTACCTGTGGCTCCTCTCAGGTCGGCGGCTGCAGTCATTCCCGGTCTGGCTGCCGTCACCATCGCTCTGGGCCTGCTGTCCTCTGTGCTGCTCAGCCACCTGCTCTGCTTCCACGTCTACCTGAGTGAGTCACACACCTGTCTGTCTGTCTGTCTGTCTGTCTGTCTTTATTAGCATCTTCATTAATTAGAACAACACATTTAAATAGAAAAAATAAAGTTTTTTTACGTGGAGAAGAGACACCAGCAGGTGGAAGCAGGTACACCATGTCTGTCTGCCCCCCCCCCCAGTGTGGAACAGACTCAGTACCTATGAGTACATTGTGCGGCAGCGCCACCGTCAGGACGGCAGAGACTCCAGGAAGCCAGCGTCCGTGAATGAGGCGGCGGCTCCATCACTCATCAAGGTAACTGAGACTCCTCCAGCGGCCATGTTGGCTCTGACCGGTCTGTCCTGTGGGGGGGAAGGGGAACACATTATCACCAAACTTTATTGTCACCGACCTTTATTTAAAGCCGGTTTACAGAAGGACAGAGGACAATCAGGGACCATAAACGCACCCCATATGACCTCAGAGGGGGAAATAAAATGACTCTTTGTGATGATGAGCTGTAGTTATTCACCAGTAGAGCTGAGTGTCTGTCCTCTACTGCCCCCCCCAGGACAGGAACTACTCAGGGACTCTGGGCTACACCAACCCCCATCTGGACGCTGAGGAACCTACCACTGTGGCAGCACGGGGGGAGGCAGAGTAAGTCCCCTGATGGTCTGATCCTTTTCACGCGGCCCGCCGGCCCCGTCACGTCTCAGTAACCAGGCGTTTCATAACACAGTGGGGCGGGACCCGTCGCCATGGAGACCATTTTCTGTACTCACAACAAAGTGAGCAAAATGAAATTCTTTGGCTGGGACTTCCAGGAAGCAGGCGGAGTGTGTGTGTGTCTGTGTGTGTGTGTGTGTGTGTGTGTGTGTGTGTGTGTGTCTGTGTGTGTGTGTCTGTGTGTGTGTGTGTGTGTGTCTGTGTGTCTGTGTGTGTGTGTGTGTGTGTGTGTGTCTGTGTGTGTGTGTGTGTCTGTGTGTGTGTGTGTGTGTGTGTGTGTGTCTGTGTGTGTGTGTGTGTGTGTGTGTGTGTGTGTCTGTGTGTGTGTGTGTGTGTCTGTGTCTGTGTGTGTGTGTGTCTGTGTGTGTGTGTCTGTGTGTGTGTGTGTGTGTGTCTGTGTGTGTGTGTCTGTGTGTGTGTGTGTGTCTGTGTCTGTGTGTGTGTGTGTGTCTGTGTCTGTGTGTGTCTGTGTGTGTGTGTCTGTGTGTGCATGTGTGGGAGGAGGCTTCACAAATAAGTCCCCTCAGCGTGGCTGTTTGCCCAGCAGATCACACACACACACACACACACACTCTCTCTCCTCAGCAGATTGTTTCATCACAGTCTCATAAACGTATGTCATGTACACCCCAGGGTACACGATGACATCACGTTCACGCCGCGGGGCGTGTTGGTGGATAACTCAGGGTGCATCAGCACGACGTACCGTGTGCTGCGTTCAAAGACAGTGCCTCAGTTTCTCTCTGGATTCAGACACAGTCGTCACTGTAAGGACCCCCAGTGTTCACAGGAGGAACTGCAGCTTCTACCCAGCAGGACTGTACTAAACTGTGTGTGTGTGTGTGTGTGAGACAGGTTCCTGGCTAATGGCAGACTGAAGAGTGTGTCCAGTCCTGTCATGGAGGAAGAAGCTCTGCCCACCGCGTCTGCAGAGCTGACAGCCACACACACACACCGACGCACACAGGTACACACACAGGTACACACACACATACACACACAGGTAGACACACAGGTAGACACACACACACACACACACACACACACACACACACACACACACAGGTACACACACACACACACACACACACACACACACACACACACACACACACACACAGGTACACACACACACAGGTAGACACACAGGTACACACACAGGTACACACACAGGTACACACACAGGTACACACACCGACGCACACAGGTACACACACACACACACACACACACACACAGGTACACACACACACACACACACACAGGTACACACACAGGTACACACACACACGCACACAGGTACACACACACACACACAGGTAGACACACAGGTACACACACACAGGTACACACACACACACACACACACACACACAAGTACACACCGACGCACTCAGGTACGCACACACACACACACACAGGTACACACACACACACACACACACACACACACACACACACACAGGTACACACACACACACACACCGACGCACACAGGTACACACACACAGGTACACACACACACAGATCAGGATCTGCTGGGACCTCCTTTGGCTTCAGAGCAGCTTCAGGTGTTCAGCAGGTGTTCAGCAGGTCTTTAGCAGGTGTTCAGCAGGTGTTCAGCAGGTCTTTAGCAGGTGTTCAGCAGGTCTTTAGCAGGTGTTCAGCAGGTCTTCAGCAGGTCTTTAGCAGGTCTTTAGCAGGTCTTCAGCAGGTCTTTAGCAGGTCTTCAGCAGGTCTTTAGCAGGTGTTCAGCAGGTCTTTAGCAGGTGTTCAGCAGGTCTTTAGCAGGTGTTCAGCAGGTCTTCAGCAGGTGTTCAGCAGGTCTTTAGCAGGTGTTCAGCAGGTCTTTAGCAGGTGTTCAGCAGGTCTTCAGCAGGTCTTTAGCAGGTCTTCAGCAGGTCTTCAGCAGGTCTTTAGCAGGTGTTCAGCAGGTCTTTAGCAGGTCTTTAGCAGGTCTTTAGCAGGTGTTCAGCAGGTCTTTAGCAGGTCTTCAGCAGGTCTTCAGCAGGTCTTTAGCAGGTGTTCAGCAGGTCTTTAGCAGGTCTTCAGCAGGTCTTTAGCAGGTGTTCAGCAGGTCTTTAGCAGGTGTTCAGCAGGTCTTCAGCAGGTCTTTAGCAGGTCTTTAGCAGGTGTTCAGCAGGTCTTTAGCAGGTCTTTAGCAGGTCTTTAGCAGGTGTTCAGCAGGTGTTCAGCAGGTCTTTAGCAGGTGTTCAGCAGGTCTTTAGCAGGTGTTCAGCAGGTGTTCAGCAGGTCTTCAGCAGATGTTCAGCAGGTCTTTAGCAGGTGTTCAGCAGGTGTTCAGCAGGTCTTCAGCAGGTCTTTAGCAGGTGTTCAGCAGGTCTTCAGCAGGTCTTTAGCAGGTGTTCAGCAGGTCTTCAGCAGGTCTTTAGCAGGTGTTCAGCAGGTCTTCTCCCCCACATGGAGAAGCAGAGTTTATCCTGAGCCGTCCTTGAGATGGAGCCACACACACACTCATCTCACAAACTGTGTTCTCAGAAAAAGAAGAAGAAGACCCGTAAAGTTCCTCCAGAGGTGACCAGAGAGCGCTGCACCGCCCCGCCCCCTGGTAACCACACACACACACACACACACGTTCTTTCTGGACTTCTGAGGACATGATGTGACCTGATTCTGACTCAGTGGCAGAGTGTGTGTGTGTGTGTGAGTGTGTAACTTGTGTGTATAACGTGTGTGTGTGTGTGTGTAACGTGTGTGTGTCCTCCAGCAGATCCTGGGGGTGTATCCACTGGCTCCCTGGGGCAGCGACTTCCTTTCCCAGCATTCCCTTTGAGGGCCTCCCTGCCCCCCCTGGCCGTCGCCACGGGCCCCGTGCAGGCCTCCGCCCCCCCAGCCGAGTACCACTCGGACTCAGCAGAGTCTCTGGAGGAGATCCCCGTGGTGTTGGCCAAGCTGGGGTCCTCGTCCTCCGCTGCCGCTGGAGACGCCCCCCCTTCTTCACACCGAGCCCCCCCGGCCTTCCCCCTGCCCTCCCCCCAGCCCAGGACTAAGAGGAAGGCCTCCTCCTCCTCCCGCGCTAATAAGAGCGCCACCGAGCTGAGGTTTGAGATGGCCTCCACGCACCCCCCCACCGTGTTTGTCAGCCGAGCCAGTGGAGACACGTCCGATCCCCGGGGGGGGGGCCTCAGTCTGGGCAGGAGGCAGCCCAGCTCCCGGCCAGCGTCCCGGGTGTCGCTGGGCTCAGGTGTGGCGTCCTGGGTGGATCTGTGAGTTCTGCCGCCACCACAGCTGGACTGTCACTTTGTACGACTTTTTACCCTAACCCTAACCCTCCCCATCAACGGTTCCAGCGCCGTCTCTCGCTGGTCTCCATGGCAACCCAGGGCCAGAGGGCCAACGTGGTTTATAGAGTGCTGACATCATTTCCTGTCCAGTCTCTGCAGCAGTAATGACCCCAAACACACTGCTAATGCTAATGCTAACGCTAACATCTGTGGGACTCTGAAAGGACCAACAGCAAATAAATGATCAATGAGCAATTAAATCTGTTAACGGATCAATGAATAAAAGTGGAAGTAGACGACTTTTTCACCTCCAGCAGCCAGAGGCACCACGATAGCTATTGATAGCTAATGATAGCCACGATAGCTACTGATAGCTAATGATAGCCACGATAGCTACTGATAGTTACTGATAGTTACTGATAGTTAATGATAGCCATGATAGCTACGGAAAGCTACGATAGCTAATGATAGCCACGATAGCTACGGATAGCTAATGATAGCTACTGATAATTACTGATAGCTAATGATAGCCACGATAGCTACGGATAGCTACGATAGCCACGATAGCTACGGATAGCTAATGATAGCCACGATAGCTACTGATAGCTAATGATAGCTACAATAGCTAATGATAGCCACGATAGCTACTGGCTACTGATAGCCACCCATAGCTAATTATAGCCACCGATAGTTACTGATAGCCACCCATAGCTAATGATAGCCACCCATAGCTACTGATAGCTAATGCTAGCCATCAGCTACCAGGGAAACATCAGTGCCGTTGTCTTCCTGTTTGGTTGAATCACTTCCTTTGTGCCATGAATCGAAGCTTCGTGTTCCAGGACGTTGTAGTCAGTGGGCGACAGACCGGCAGAGTGACAGTGAGACTGATAAGGAACCAATCTGAATGCTGATGGTGTCGTTATTCTACAGCCGTTAAACACTGAGCATCGACAGTTACTTCATCAGGACGAGTCCGAGTGAAAAAGTGTCAACTTTCACTTTAAGGCCAGACGGTCCCATAAGACGTTTCACAGAGTTCACTTCTATTTTCCAGAAATCTTTCTGTCAGCGTTTTTCTGAAACTTTTCAGCCAATCACATGCCTGTAGCCCCCTGCTGTCTGTGTAGCGCCCCCCTCATCCCCCACTGCAAACTGCAGCTCAGGGTGTAATCACTTTAAAGGAACAGTTTAACATTCAGGGTTTAATGTTCAGAGTGATAACTCTCTCATGTCTGGACTACATCCGGCTAGCTGAGCTTAGCATAAAGATTGGTCAGCTAGCCTGGTCCTGGTCCTACATAAACCTGTAAACTGTGAAATTTTGTTTTTACTCTTGAGTTTGTCTTGAGGGAGCTGGGAGCTGGATTTGGTTCCCCTTTGGACAGTTAGCCTGGCTAGCTGTCTTTATGCTAAGCTAAGCTAACCAGAGTTTCGATGTGAACATCTGCTCTCAGACACGCCGAGTTTCAGTCTGTAGCTGCTTCACATGTAGGATGTTCACGTGTTTTGACCTTTCAGCTGATTTGACCTGTTTCACAATAAATCATTTTCTCATGGTTTCACAACCAGATGGGTTCGTTGTCTTCATCATCTTCATCGTCAGAGATACAGAAACCTTTAAAGAAGCAGTCCGCAGTTATCATCAGATCACCTGCTCAGACTCAAACCAACAATGCTTATACCTGTATCTGACTTCCTGTCTGACTTCCTGTCTGTGGCTGTCAGCCCATTGGTTCCTCCTGATGATGTACATTTTTAAGCCACCTCTCAGATCTGTAGTTTCATGTTTGAAGAAACCTGTCGGCAGGTGTTCTGACTCGGCCAATCAGGAGGCTCAGAGCATTTGTTGTTCATGGACATTTGATCTAATTTAGATCTCAGAGGTCAGAGGTCATGGACAACATCAGTGAGGTCAGGTGATCTAAAGTCAGACTGGAGCGTCACCTCAACAGCAAGCATCAGACGACTTATCAGTAGCAGGCTTTTATTTTGACAGGACGCTTAATGGGTGTGTGTGTTTTGCATGCCACCATCCCTCCCTGATGAGGGGTTGCCACGGCAATGAGCCACAACAACATCATAACACCGTCAGTCAAAAAGGAGCGGCAATGATAAGTATGTCACACACACACACACACACACACAAGGGTGTTTGTGTCCTCTGGCAGCGGCCCAGTCCACCAGCAGCACGGGTTCCCACTGATCTGGAACCTTCTGATGGAGGAAATAAAAACAACCTGCAGGAGCCCAGAGAGACCTGGAACCTACACCCTGTTAGCATGTAGCTGTGATAGCATGTGGCCATGATAGCATGTAGTCCGTTGTAATTTTGACTCCCACCCGCCACCAGGGGGCTCCTGTGAGTAAGGTGCAGCCAACGTCTACAGAGACGTGGATACAGCTTTGTTTTTGTTCATCCCTCTGAAATCTTCTCAGTGGAGCATTAAGCCAAAAAAGTTCCACTTCCCAGGTAGAAAAGTACCCAGATCTTCCTCGTCGTTGGGTCCATAGAGCCTGGAGGACTAGCATCTCAGGCCTGCCAAGCTGGCTAGCTCCCTGTTAGCCCTGTGCTAGCTTCCTGTTAGCCCTGTGCTAACTCCCTGTTAGCCCTGTGCTAGCTTCCTGTTAGCCCTGTGCTAGCTTGAATGGGGATAAAATTATTTAATCATGCAGCTCTTCCAGACTTTTCAAATGTTTTTGGACTGAATGGATCAAACTCTGATGGAGAAACGAGTCGTTTATCCTCTGATTTACAGACGTCTCTTTCACGATAAGAGTCCTTAAAGTAAAATAAAGTGTTTTCGGGCCCAACAGCGTCAAATCATGGACGCCACTGTTGTCATTACATGGTTTGGCCACTAAGTCAGACTGGCGCCAGTGCCTGGAGACCTTCCCATCCAATAGGATGCAGGCGTACTGTCAACCAATTAAATGGTCACTGCCTTGTTGGCGGGAGCATTTGCTTTACTTGTTAGCTGTTATTGAACGTTATTGATTGTCGGTGGTATTTCTCTTACTGCAGTCAGAAACCACCTGAAACAGAGCTAATGCTAACAGCACATCACGCTAACGTCAGCTGAGACAGAAAACAGCTCTTTTCAGCACGAGCACATTCAGTTCCAGCTCAGAAGGGAACAGCTACAGTGTGAATCCGGCTCTGGAGGCCGAGGCTGCGGCTATTTCCTGGAAACGGACTGTTCCATCTGACAGTCACATGACTCCGTCCCTGGCCTATCGGTCCCCAGAGACTGATGTCATACTGAACTCCGCCCACTCGGACAGCTGCTTCCTGCTGACTATAGATATGAGGTCACTTCCTGCTGCATCCTCTGGGAGAGAGACCTGGTCGTACACACACGGTTTGTTTAGTTTCACAAATGAAGAAGAGCAGGTCACAGTGTGTGTGTGTGTGTGTGTGTCATAGCTGTCGTCATGGAGACAGGGTGTCATGGCGAGACTCAAACTTACCAACCAGACGTCCAACAGGAAGCTACGAAGATCGGGAAACACTGCGTGTGTCAAAACATGACCTTTTCCTCATCAGCTGGTTAGCACCTTAAAACGTACCCCCCCGACCCTAAACTAACCCCCTGACCCTAAACTAACCACCCTGACCCTAAACTAACCACCCTGACCCTAAACTAACCCCCTGATCCTAAACTAACCACCCTGACCCTAAACTAACCCCCTGATCCTAAGCTAACCACCCTGAACCTAAACTAACCCCCTGACCCTAAGCTAACCACCCTGACCCTAAACTAACCACCCTGACCCTAAACTAACCCCCTGACCCTAAGCTAACCACCCTGACCCTAAACTAACCACCCTGACCCTAAACTAACCCCCTGACCCTAAGCTAACCACCCTGACCCTAAACTAACCACCCTGACCCTAAACTAACCCCCTGACCCTAAGCTAACCACCCTGACCCTAAACTAACCACCCTGACCCTAAACTAACCACCCTGAACCTAAACTAACCCCCTGACCCTAAGCTAACCACCCTGACCCTAAACTAACCACCCTGACCCTAAACTAACCCCCTGACCCTAAGCTAACCACCCTGACCCTAAACTAACCACCCTGACCCTAAACTAACCCCCTGACCCTAAGCTAACCACCCTGACCCTAAACTAACCCCCTGATCCTAAGCTAACCACCCTGACCCTAAACTAACCACCCTGACCTTAAGCTAACCACCCTGACCCTAAACTAACCACCCTGACCCTAAACTAACCCCCTGACCCTAAACTAACCCCCTGATCCTAAGCTAACCACCCTGACCCTAAACTAACCACCCTGACCCTAAACTAACCACCCTGACCTTAAACTAACCACCCTGACCCTAAACTAACCACCCTGACCTTAAACTAACCACCCTGACCTTAAGCTAACCACCCTGACCCTAAACTAACCACCCTGACCCTAAACTAACCCCCTGACCCTAAACTAACCCCCTGATCCTAAGCTAACCACCCTGACCCTAAACTAACCACCCTGACCTTAAACTAACCACCCTGACCCTAAACTAACCACCCTGACCTTAAACTAACCACCCTGACCCTAAACTAACCCCCTGACCCTAAACTAACCCCCTGATCCTAAGCTAACCCCCTGACCCTAAACTAACCCCCTGATCCTAAGCTAACCACCCTGACCCTAAACTAACCACCCTGACCCTAAACTAACCACCCTGACCCTAAACCTCTGACCTCCGGCTCTGGGGGCCACACAGATCGAGGACTAACCTCCTTCCTCCTTCCCTTTCTCTCCTCCCTCCGTCCGTCCCTCTCCTCTCTCCCTCTCTCTCCTCCATCCCTCCATCCCTTCCCCCCCTTCCTCCATCCCTTTCCTCTCTCCCTCCCTCCCTCTCTCTCATCCCTCCATCTACTCCCCCTCCCTCCCTCCATCTACTCCCCCTCCTCTCTCCGTCCCTCCGTCTCCTCTCCCTCCTCTCTCTCTCCTCCCTCCCTCCCTCTACTCCCCATCCTCCCTCCCCTCTCCACCCTCCCACCATTTTAATGCCCTCCCCTGATGTGGGACAGGGTGTCGCCATGGCGACTGGATAAACAGACGATAACAAGCCCTCGGCGCTGCAGAGCTCATTTGAAGGTCCGGAGGAGAAGAGGAGACGGACAGAGGAGGACGAGGACAGACAGGTAAGACAATCTGTGACGGAGGAGAAGAGAGGAAACAGCTCACCTGTGTTAGAACAGACCTGACGGAACACTTTGTTTTCTAAAGAGTAGAAAGATCCAGAAGAGTCTGGTTTGTTCCAGCTGAGTTCATGTAGAATTGTGTTTCATTGATGATCCACGGACGATACTACCGAACCCAAGAGGAGGAGGAGGGTCTGGGGGTGGAGGTCCTGGTGGGGGTCAGATGGCTGTTAGAGGTCCAGTGCTGCTCAGCGAACTGTGACCTGATGTCACGTGACTTCATTACAGAGCACACAGCCCATGTTACACGCACACACACACACACACACATCATGTGTGGGTGAACAGCAGGAAACAAACCGATTATAAATCCTAACGAGCGAGGAGACTCGGTAACCATGACAACCACTGTTAGGGATTGCGTCAACGTGTGTGTGTAATCACACACGTCTGAGAAAAGCAGTTAGGTCATGTCTCACACCCTGACACACACACTCATATTTGTGTGTTTGTGAGGACCCTTACTGACACGATGTCTAACCTGAACCCTCAAACAGCACTACCAAAATGTCCTCAGGACACGGTAAGATGTCTGAGCTGGTCCTCACTCTGAGGCTCAAGGACACACTGAAACAAGGAAATGACCTGCAGGAGGATTTAGTGTTGTGCTGCCTCTCTCTTCATGGAGGTTCAGTCTCTTTGTGGAGGTTTTGTCTCTTCATGGAGGTTCAGTCTCTTTGTGGAGGTTTTGACTCTTCGTGGAGGTTCTGTCTCTTCGTGGAGGTTCAGTCTCTTCGCGGAGGTTTTGACTCTTCGTGGAGGTTCTGTCTCTTCGTGGAGGTTCAGTCTCTTCGTGGAGGTTTTGACTCTTCGTGGAGGTTCAGTCTCTTTGTGGAGGTTCTGTCTCTTCGTGGAGGTTCAGTCTCTTCGTGGAGGTTTTGACTCTTCGTGGAGGTTCAGTCTCTTCGTGGAGGTTCTGTCTCTTCGTGGAGGTTCAGTCTCTTCGTGGAGGTTTTGACTCTTCGTGGAGGTTTTGACTCTTCGTGGAGGTTCTGTCTCTTCGTGGAGGTTCAGTCTCTTCGTTGAGGTTTTGACTCTTCGTGGAGGTTCTGTCTCTTCGTGGAGGTTCAGTCTCTTTGTGGAGGTTTTGACTCTTCGTGGAGGTTCATTCTCTTCGTGGAGGTTTTGTCTCTTCGTGGAGGTTTTGACTCTTCGTGGAGGTTCTGACTCTTTATGGAGGTTTTGCCTCTTCGTGGAGGTTCAGTCTCTTCGTGGAGGTTCTGACTCTTCGTGGAGGTTTTGACTCTTCGTGGAGGTTTTGTCTCCTCACGGAGGTTCTGACTTCATGGAGGTTTTGTCTCTTCGTGGAGGTTCTGACTTCATGGAGGTTCTGACTCTTCATGGAGGTTTTGCCTCTTTGTGGAGGTTTTGCCTCTTCGTGGAGGTTTTGACTCTTCGTGGAGGTTTTGTCTCTTTGTGGAGGTTTTGTCTCTTCACGGAGGTTCTGACTTCATGGAGGTTTTGACTCTTCGTGGAGGTTTTGCCTCTTCGTGGAGGTTTTGCCTCTTCGTGGAGGTTTTGTCTCTTCGTGGAGGTTCTGACTCTTTGTGGAGGTTTTGCCTCTTTGTGGAGGTTTTGTCTCTTCGTGGAGGTTTTGACTCTTTGTGGAGGTTTTGTCTCTTCACGGAGGTTCTGACTTCATGGAGGTTTTGTCTCTTCATGGAGGTTTTGTCTCTTCGTGGAGGTTTTGACTCTTCGTGGAGGTTTTGTCTCTTCGTGGAGGTTCTGACTTCATGGAGGTTTTGACTCTTCGTGGAGGTTTTGACTCTTCGTGGAGGTTTTGTCTCTTCATGGAGGTTTTGTCTCTTCGTGGAGGTTTTGACTCTTTATGGAGGTTTTGTCTCTTCACGGAGGTTCTGACTTCATGGAGGTTTTGACTCTTCATGGAGGTTTTGTCTCTTCATGGACGTTCTGACTTCATGGAGGTTTTGACTCTTCGTGGAGGTTTTGTCTCTTCGTGGAGGTTTTGCCTCTTCGTGGAGGTTTTGACTCTTCGTGGAGGTTTTGACTCTTCATGGAGGTTTTGTCTCTTCATGGAGGTTCTGACTTCATGGAGGTTTTGACTCTTCATGGAGGTTTTGTCTCTTCATGGAGGTTCTGACTTCATGGAGGTTTTGACTCTTCGTGGAGGTTTTGCCTCTTCGTGGAGGTTTTGTCTCTTCGTGGAGGTTTTGACTCTTCGTGGAGGTTTTGTCTCTTCATGGAGGTTTTGTCTCTTCGTGGAGGTTTTGACTCTTTATGGAGGTTTTGTCTCTTCACGGAGGTTCTGACTTCATGGAGGTTTTGACTCTTCATGGAGGTTTTGTCTCTTCATGGAGGTTCTGACTTCATGGAGGTTCTGACTTCATGGAGGTTTTGACTCTTCGTGGAGGTTCAGTCTCTTCGTGGAGGTTTTGACTCTTCGTGGAGGTTCAGTCTCTTCGTGGAGGTTCTGTCTCTTCGTGGAGGTTCAGTCTCTTCGTGGAGGTTTTGACTCTTCGTGGAGGTTCATTCTCTTCGTGGAGGTTTTGTCTCTTTGTGGAGGTTTTGACTCTTCGTGGAGGTTCTGTCTCTTCGTGGAGGTTCTGACTCTTCGTGGAGGTTTTGACTCTTCGTGGAGGTTTTGTCTCCTCACGGAGGTTCTGACTTCATGGAGGTTTTGTCTCTTCGTGGAGGTTTTGTCTCTTCATGGAGGTTCTGACTCTTCATGGAGGTTTTGCCTCTTTGTGGAGGTTTTGCCTCTTCGTGGAGGTTTTGACTCTTCGTGGAGGTTTTGTCTCTTTGTGGAGGTTTTGACTCTTCGTGGAGGTTTTGCCTCTTCGTGGAGGTTTTGACTCTTCGTGGAGGTTTTGTCTCTTCGTGGAGGTTTTGACTCTTCGTGGAGGTTTTGCCTCTTCGTGGAGGTTTTGACTCTTCGTGGAGGTTTTGTCTCTTCACGGAGGTTTTGACTCTTCACGGAGGTTTTGTCTCTTCGTGGAGGTTTTGTCTCTTCACGGAGGTTTTCATTCATCTTGTTTTGCAGGTATTTTCCCATCATGGCGGAGAGTGCAGACATGGAGCAGCTCCTGACATCTTTTAAAAAGTTTGCCATCCATGGAGACACGAAGGCTGCAGGGAAGGAGTTGAACGGGAAGAACTGGGCCAAACTGTGCAAAGACTGCAAGATCATAGACAGCAAGAACGTCACCAGCACTGACGTGGACATCGTCTTCTCCAAAGTCAAGTGAGTTTGCAGTCATGTTTAAAGGACCACTCCACTCCATTTTAGTGAATGTAGTCTGGTGTGTGTGCTGTTTGTGGTTAAACCAAAAGGATCTTCCAGGTCTCTCTCTGTAGGGATCCTTTCCATGATGCTGTCACACACTTAGAATAACACTCTGAGCCTGTCAGTGGATCAAACAAGCTCTTTTAGTGGACCTACTGTGATCAGGTGCAGTTGTCCCAAAGGATCACGTTGCAGCCATGCTGCTGGTTGAGGCCACAGTTTTCCTGCTGACATGTTTTATTGCTTTATGTTTTTAAACTTTATTGTTGAGGGGACAAAGTTTTTTCATTGATTAGATGAATTGTTGTCTCTGTTTCCCAGTGTGGTAAAGTTAATGGTAACTCCAGTTGAGAGTTTTCTCATCCGTCTCTGTTGTTTTTGTGTTTCTGCGTGAAGACAGAAGACGTCTCGGGTCATCACCTACGAGGAGTTTCTCAGGGCTCTGGAGGAACTGGCTCCAAAGAGGTTCAAAGGTCAAAGTAAAGAGGAGGCGCTGGCGTCCATCTTCAAACTGGTGGAAGGCAGAGAGCCCACCAATGTTGGAGTGACGGTGAGACAAGAAGCTTTTATTCTCTTCTGACACTCAGCTGTGTGCTGTTTCTCCCCCTGGTCCTCTCTGTTCACATCCTGGTGTCTGAATGACTGGTAGGTAGTAAAAGTCTGAAGAGCAGAAAATACTCAGTGACTACAGCCAGTTTACAGACATGAACCTCTCAGCTCCTGGTGTCTGTGTGTGCTAATGATCACTGCAGGTTCACATAGAAAACAGCTGGTGTCCGGTTAAGGTTTGGTTCTTTAACCAAAACTAGACTTGACTGCTGTAGTATTAGAGTCTGTTGGGACTGAAACTGAACTGTTCTCTCCAAACGAACGCTGGGATCAGAGTCAGACTTCTTAACATTAAGAAACAGGTGTGAAGCATCCATTCATTTAGTCAGATTTATTGCTGTTGCACTAAATTCAGAAGCTGCTTGACAGAAATTACAGTATTGTCTGCATAAATCTGAGCTTCACAGCATGTGCTCACTGATGCAAACCCTCCCCATATAAACTGGGAGGACGTAGTTTGCCTGATAATCACTGCGTGGCTGTAGGATGTTTGGAGTTACACACAGCAGCTATTTATTTTATAGAAAAAATTATATATTATATATAATTCTATATTATCATATATTATTTTACCTCATAGAACACAGGAATTTATGTGCCATTGGTGTTTTAAAGAGTTAGTTTGGATCCTTTTAAAACACTAAAGTCACAAAAACACAAATAAAGTTTACGAGGAAAATGTCAACTGTCAATTGTCAACATTTTAATAATTGATTACTTGGTTTCAATGGTTTTTCTTATAAGAAATAAAAGTCAAAATTCCATCCATCCCATATTCTTAAAGGAGAAGGAGGATCTGTCTGTAGAATGAGCCTTCACATCTAAACACCGTGTTTCTACAGGAGCCCAGAACGGACAAACTGGAATTTTAGTTTTAGTGGCAGCTTGGCTTTGGCTCCGTCTCACCTGTGGGGGGCAGTATAGAGTTTTGCCCTCGCTCTGATTTTGTTTCCTCTGTGTGACCTTCAGAAAGTGGCGAAGGCAGCGGCAGTGGACCGTCTAACCGACACGTCACGGTACACTGGATCACACAAGGAGCGTTTCGACGACAGCGGGCGCGGCCGCGGTCGGGAGGGCCGGGAGGAGCTAGTGGAGAACACCGGCTACGTGGGGGCGTACAGGAACGCTGGGACCTACGACACCAAGACGAAGGCTGAGAAATAAGGAGGAGGGAAGCCCCGCCCCCCCACAGCTGGACCAAACCTTGAACTGTGTGTGTGTGTGTGTGTGTGTGTGTGTGTGTGTGTTTGTGGGGGGGGGTGTGTGGGTGTGTGTGTGTGTGGACACACTGACAGCTTGAGGTTCAGCTGAGCTGCTCTCAGATCAGATCTGTAGAAACATGTTGATGACAGAAGTGATGCAGTTTGTAGGAAATAAACAGGAGCAGCAGTCTGACCCTGAAAAGCGTTTCAGAGAGTTTCTCCTGCTGATCAGAGTTCCTGCTCACATTTACCTGGTTTGGTCCTTAAACTGATGTTGGAGCTTCTAACAGGCTGCGTTTCTTCTTCTGCTGCTTTAAATGTGTTTCTAGCAGGATCAAACAGGCTGCGTTTCTTCTTCTGCTGCTTTAAATGTGTTTCTTGGATGTACTTCCTGCTTTGTTGTGCTGCAGCTACAGACAGCAGCTAAAGTCACAGTCAGAGTGTTTCTCCATCCCAGATGAACCTCTGGTCGTCATGGTGTTAAAAACCCTCTGAGCGGCTGACGTCTGGCCTGGTGCCCCCCCATTAGAGAATAATACTGATGTGCTGCTGGAATAAACCACTGACAGTCTGCACGGGGGCTTTTATTTTGAAAACTGAGCTGATTCTCTTTGCCGTTTGTCTGTCTGACTTCCTGCTGCCTCTTCTGCTCTGAGCTGTTCCCAGTGGGATTTAGGCTTGAGGCCTCAGCAGCGCCTCCACTCAGAGCCGAACAGACTGAGAGACCAAACACAGACTGTAAGGAAGAGGTGGGCGTGGCCCCCGTGACATCACCCATTGGTTTATTGAGGCTTCAAGTTTAGTATTTTTGAAAATTGCCATCTTTGTTTAATGATGGTTGCCATGTTGATTTTGGTGCCAAAGTGACGCATGAGTTTTTTCATTCCTCACCTCTGATTGGTCAGGTTCAGTCAGGACCCTCCTCTGATTGGTCAGGTTCAGACAGGACCCTCCTCTGATTGGTCAGGTTCAGACAGGACCCTCCTCTGATTGGTCGGGTTCAGACAGGACCCTCCTCTGATTGGTCAGGTTCAGTCAGGACCCTCCTCTGATTGGTCAGGTTCAGACAGGACCCTCCTCTGATTGGTCAGGTTCAGTCAGGACCCTCCTCTGGTTGGTCAGGTTCAGACAGGACCCTCCTCTGATTGGTCAGGTTCAGTCAGGACCCTCCTCTGGTTGGTCAGGTTCAGACAGGACCCTCCTCTGATTGGTCAGGTTCAGACAGGACCCTCCTCTGATTGGTCAGGTTCAGTCAGGACCCTCCTCTGATTGGTCAGGTTTAGACAGGACCCTCCTCTGATTGGTCAGGTTTAGACAGGACCCTCCTCTGATTGGTCAGGTTCAGTCAGGACCCTCCTCTGATTGGTCAGTGACCCTCTTCCTGGTGTATCTTCCTCTAAATGGACCATCACTGACTACATGAACGTCCTGCTGTGCTGAAGAAGACTGTAAACTAGAGACTGAGAGCAGAAACTGTTCACTGAGCTGATAAATCAGGAGAGAAATCGCCTCATTTCCTCATTGACTTCCATCCAATCAGACTTCTGTTTGGAGCCAGTGGAGTCGCCCCCTGCTGGACACTAGAGAGGAAGCAGCTTTAAGGCTCTTTTGCCTGAAAATCTTCCTGTTTTCAAGCCCCATGATGTTTGTCAGTCTGGACTCAGCATTGTGACTCCTGCATGCTGCTGTTAGAGGACTGGTTCGGGTGCTTCAGGTGGTCTCTGCTCAGAGACTCTGGTCTTTAATCTGCAGCAGCTTTTCGATCCACATTGCTGAAAGTTTAACAGGATGTGCATCGTCCTGAAACCTGAAGTCCTGTTGGGATTCTTCTGTATTTTAACATGTCCGCTCTGCAGCTTCACTAACTGGACTCACTGGAAGTTACTGTACTGAACTAATAAAGGCTCAAAAAGTGGATCTGTTTTCTGGTCTTTTGTCTCCATGCAAGAACTTTTTCAGGAGCCTTTTGGACCCAGTTGGCAGGGTCAGTTAAAGGGTTCTATACTCTTTTCCTCTCAGAAATGATTGTGTTCAGTCCTGCAGCGCAGCATCTCCAGCATCTCTGAAGAGAGGCTTCATCACTCCGACACTCAAGCAGGTGGTTTGTTCTCCTGTTCGTTAGGGAACTGAACTCAGGACCGCCAGGCACCTCTCCTGAAAAAGCCCACTCTTGATTCAGGTGTATTAGCTAACTAAATACCTATATCCAACCTTCCCTTTCTCTCCAAGGTCCTGGAGAAAGTTGTAGCTAATCAGCTGTGTAATTTTCTAAACTCTAATAGTCTATTAGAGGATTTTCAGTCAGGTTTTAGAGCGAACCACAGCACAGAGACACTGGTGAAGGTTACAGACCTCCTCCTTATGGCATCAGACAGAGGACTTCTCTCTGTCCTGGTCTTGTTAGACCTGAGTGCATCAGACAGAGGACTTCTCTCTGTCCTGGTCTTGTTAGACCTGAGTGCATCAGACAGAGGACTTCTCTCTGTCCTGGTCTTGTTAGACCTGAGTGCTGCTTTTGACACCATTGACCATCACATCCTGTTACAGAGACTGGAACAGTTCACTGGTATAAAAGGAACCACATTAAGCTGCTTTAAGTCCTATTGATCAGATCGATTTCAGTTTGTACACATTAACAATGAATCCTCTGTCCACACTAAGGTTAGACACAGAGTTCCACAAGGTTCAGTGCTTGGACCGATACTATTTACCTTATATATGCTTCCTCTGGGTAATATTATCAGGAAACACTCCATTAATTTCCACTGTTATGCAGATGATACCCAATTATACTTATTAATAAAGCCTGATGAATCCAATCAGTTGGTAAAACTTCAAATCTGCCTTAAGGACATAAAGTCCTGGATGAGCAGCAACTTTCTGCTGCTAAATTCAGATAAAACTGAAGTTATTCTGCTCGGCCCCAGACACCTCAGAGACACCTTTTCTAACAACATAACTGCTCTGGACGGCATTAATCTGGCCTCCAGCTCCACTGGGAGGAATCTGGGAGTCTTATTTGATCAGGATTTGTCCTTTAACTCCCACATTAAACAGATTTCTAGAACTGCCTTTTTCCATCTACTAATATTGCTAAAATCAGGCCCATCATATCCACTGATGATGCAGAAAAATTGGTCCATGCATTTGTCACTTCTAGGTTGGACTATTGTAACTCATTATTATCAGGCTGCCCCAATAAGTCCTTAAAGACTCTCCAGCTGGTCCAGAATGCTGCTGCTCCTGTTCTGACCAGAACTAAGAGAAGAGACCATCTTTCTCCTGTACTGGCTTCTCTTCACTGGCTTCCAGTAAAATCTAGAATAGAGTTTAAAATCATTCTCCTCACTTACAAAGCTCTTAATGTTCAGGCTCTATCATATCTTAAAGAGCTCATAGTACCGTACTACCCCACTAGAGCACTGTGCTCCCAGACTGGAGGCCTACTGGTGGTTCCTAAAGTCCTCTAAAGTAGTGATGGAGCCAGAGCTTTCAGCTATCAGGCTCCTCTCCTGTGGAACCCCCTTCCAGTTTGAGTTCAGGGGGCAGACACCCTCTCTACATTTCAGAGTAGACTAAAAACCATCCTTTTTGACAAGGCATATAGTTTAGGGCTGAATCAGGCCTTGGACCAGCCCCTAGTTATGCTGCTATAGGCTCAGACTGCTGGGGGACTCCCATGATGCACTGGGTTCCTCTCTCCTCCTCTTCCTCTCCATCATTATGTCTCATGTCAGCCAAATGTCTGCCCCTAACTTGCTATCTTCCTCGGAGCCTTTCTGTGCTTTCTCATCTCTCAGGTTCCTGTAGATCCTGGTCCTGGTCCTGCTGATGTGGTTCTCTGCTTCATGAATCACTGATGCGGATCGTCAGCCACTCGTAATGTTTTTCAATAATATCATACTGCTAATCTGTTAGTCACATTCCTATTGTTAGTGCTATAGTCACTGTTAGTACATTGGTTGCTGTTTGTGTTCTCTCTCTCTCTCTCTCTCTCTCTCTCTGTCCAACCTCCACCCAATACGGACCCTAACAGAAGCCGCCCACATTGATCCTGGGTCTGTTTGAGGTTTCTTCCTGTTAAATATCTGATGCTGCTCATGTGGGAATTCTTGAATCCTTAATGTTGAATTCCTGAATCGTTGGTCTCTCTCTAATTAAAGAGTTTGGTCTAGACCTGCTCTTTATGGAAAGAGTCTTGAGATAACGCTGTTGTGAATTGGCGCTATATAAATAAAGATTGATTGATTGATTGATTGACCGGATTACATGTGGTTCATGCAGGGCCGGCTCTTCCAATATAGGCAAATGCTAAGGGCGCCGTGGCCTCCAGGGGGCGCCACAAAAGGGGGAAAAAAATACCTTAAATATAATTATATTAAAACTAGTTATTACTATTAACTCTTAAAATGGAAAAGCTCACATTGATTCAAATGTAAAGCAATTTGGCGGCAGCCGCCGTGACAGGGACGCGCCCTCCCTCCTCCGGCTGATCGTTACCTGCTCGCTCTCTGTGGGTGGAGGGGCAAATTTATTGATGTGACCCCAGAGAACCTTGTAAACATGTCAAAACGACCGAAACTGTCCGGAGCACAGGGAAGAAAAAAAAGAAAAGAAGAAGAAAAACGGGAGAAAGAAAGAGGTAAAGTAAAGATCCAGTCATGACATGAAGCAGCATCAGGTGTAGCAGTTATCACAGTGTAACATCAGGTGTAGCAGTTATCACAGGGAGCATCAGGTGTAGCAGTTATCACAGTGTAACATCAGGTGTAGCAGTTATCACAGCGAGCATCAGGTGTAAGAGTTATCACAGGGAGCATCAGGTGTAGCAGTTATCACAGGGAGCATCAGGTGTGGCAGTTATCACAGTGTAACATCAGGTGTAGCAGTTATCACAGCGACCATCAGGTGTGGCAGTTATCACAGCCAGCATCAGGTGTGGCAGTTATCACAGCGAGCATCAGGTGTGGCAGTTATCACAGCGAGCATCAGGTGTAGCAGTTATCACAGCCAGCATCAGGTGTGGCAGTTATCACAGCGAGCATCAGGTGTAGCAGTTATCACAGCGAGCATCAGGTTTGGCAGTTATCACAGCGAGCATCAGGTGTAGCAGTTATCACAGCGAGCATCAGGTTTGGCAGTTATCACAGTGAGCATCAAGTGTAGCAGTTATTACAGTGTAGCATCAGGTGTAGCAGTTATCACAGTGGAACATCAGGTGTAGCAGTTATCACAGCGAGCATCAGGTGTAGCAGTTATCACAGCGAGCATCAGGTGTGGCAGTTATCACAGTGGAACATCAGGTGTGGCAGTTATCACAGCGAGCATCAGGTGTAGCAGTTATCACAGTGGAACATCAGGTGTAGCAGTTATCACAGTGTAGCATCAGGTGTAGCAGTTATCACAGTGAGCATCAGGTGTAGCAGTTATCACAGTGTAACATCAGGTGTAGCAGTTATCACAGGTGTAGCAGTTATCACAGTGGAACATCAGGTGTAGCAGTTATCACAGTGGAACATCAGGTGTAGCAGTTATCACAGGTGTAGCAGTTATCACAGTGGAACAGCAGGTTGTTCACTTGCTTCTGAGCGATCAGCCTCAACATCGTATGCTAATCAGTAAATAAGCAGTGTTATATCTCTGTAGCTGAGCGGCATGGAGAGGTCTTTACTGTCTGGATAGATTAAACCTACTCAGTAGGTGTCTACATTGGCCTAATCTGTGCTTGTTTTATTTCCATCTGGCATTCTGGCTAGCTAACGGTTTTCCTGCTTTTAATAGTCAGTCAAAATGCTGTTCCATTTTCAACCCTTCATGGATCTGATTTTTAACGCTAGTTGTTGGTTGTGTTACAGTTCATATTATCTAAAGCATGTTAATTGTTTTAAACACATTATTATTATTATTATTCTTTCTTCTTTATTCACTTATTTACTGGTTTCTATTTTGTGGTAAGGGTATTTATATTGTATTTCAGATTTTTTTTATTATTAATTTGTGACTTGTTAAGTATGTAAATTTGGTGACATGTTACCTTACAAATTAAAGACAATGATAAAAGCGATGCTATTCGATTTCTTTTGTAAGTGCATGTAAATTACCGATGGAGGGGGGCGCCATCTAAAATCTCGCCTAGGGTGCCACATTGGGTAGAGCCGGCTCTGGGTTCATGTGGAACCAGTTGGGGTCAAATGTCAGCACTTCAGAGGCCGACTATGTCGCACTGCACATTGGTCGATTCCAACGGTGGTTCCACTTCTAAAAGCTCGCTGCGGTATTTGTGATGTGACACACAAAACTGGCAGCACGCCTCACATGAGGAAACACCTGACAGCCTGAGTCCCCCCCAGCAGCTGCAGCTAACGCTAGCGTGCCTGCGGGTAACATTAGCATCCCTGCAGCTGACAGTGGTGTGACGCAGTTCACATTAATGCGCCTAGTGCTTATGTTAGCATGACTGCAGTCTGTGCCGAAGAAGCTGACCCCTCCTTGGATGGCGAAACGTGAAGTGAGGCATCAAGAACTTCATCAACATCTTCAGGTGATTAATTATCATGTTGGATCAGATGTTTACGGGCTTTATTCACTGTCCTGGTTGGCGCTAGCTTACCATTTATGCTAGTGTTAGCCAGCATTCAGCTAGTGGCCGTCTATACACTGTAGATCATCTGTTCTGAGTTTATTTTTCCATTTTATTTCTTATGAAACTTCCTCATGTTTCTCTGGACAAACATGTACAACACACACACTGTAACTGGTGTGTGTGTGTGTATCCTGTGCAGCAGAAACAGGAAGCAGATGCCGCTCCTTGTTGCCATGGCAGCCAGAGTGTAAACAACACAACAACAGAGCAGCTCTGTGTGTCGGTCTGGATCCTGATCAGATCAGATTGGATCGGACTGGACCGGACCGGACCAGACCAGACCAGACCAGACCAGACCAGACATCTGATTTCCTTCCCTTCCAGATCAAACAGTGCTTCAATCAGACTGACCAGTTCCACAACACAAGGTTCATCAGACTCTGCTCTAATCAATTGAACGATTAGGAGAAAATGTTTGAAATGGAATATTTATGTTGGATGATGAATAAAAGTGAAACACTTTGGTTCATCTTTGATCAATAACTTTAACACAGATAATCACTGCAGGTGATCAGGAGACTCACTGGATATTTCACAGCACAGTATATCTAATACATCACACATGTGGGGGGGGTAATAATATGCGTATTACATAACAGACAGTACATTACTGATATGAAATAATACTCTGATAAATAGCTGCTGCACTCCAAACGTCCTCCAGCCAGGAGGAGACAATCAACCCCTAGAAGCTATCTAGCCAACTAACCCCTGGAGGTTAACTAGCCAACTAACCCCTGGAGATGAACTAACTAACGAACCCCTAGAGGTTAACTAGCCAACTAGCCCCTGGAGGTTAACTAACTAACAAACCCCTGGAGATTAACTATCTAACAAACCCCTAGAGGTTAACTAGCCAACTAACCCCTGGAGATTAACTATCTAACGAACCCCTACAGGTTAACTAGCCAACTAGCCCCTGGAGGTTAACTAACTAACAAACCCCTGGAGGTTAACTAACTAACGAACCCCTGGAGGTTAACTAGCCAACTAACCCCTGGAGATTAACTATCTAACGAACCCCTAGAGGTTAACTAGCCAACTAGCTCCTGGAGGTTAACTAACTAACAAACCCCTGGAGGTTAACTAACTAACGAACCCCTGGAGGTTAACTAGCCAACTAACCCGTGGACATAGACATGTAGGAGACTCTCTGTGGTGGTTTGGAGTTTTTCTCTGGTCGTTGGGGTTTAGTCTCTTTGTAGTTGTGGTTTTGCATCTTCCTCCTTTTCTTTCGCTGTATCTACTCTTTAAATTCTATTTTTTACATTTCACTGTGAAGAAACTTCAGCCTTTTCAGGAATTCTTTTTAGTGACTTTTAGAGATTTTTGTCTTTTAATTTCAAAACTTATCCTCTGAATATATTTTGACTGGACACAGAAACTAAAGTGGACTTGTCTTGGCTGGCAGCACATTTCGTTTGGATCCTTCAGAATCCAACTGAAATGTTTAAGATGTCTTTTGCGCCATGAAAGATTTGAATGCAGCAGTCTAAAGATCATCAACTGAAGCAGAAACATTTCTGTTAATCAAATAATCATTTCAGTCACCTTCAAGCAAAGATGTCAAACCAGTTTTCTGGCTCCAGCTTCTCAAATGTGAACTTTTTCTCTGTTTTCTATCACACTGAGTTTCTGTGAGTTGAGCTCAGCTGGTCGGACAAAAGCAGCAAAGCAGAAAATACTGAAGGTCAGCCTACAGCCCGGCGTTGAGCTGCTGATAATTACATAAGAGATGCTTTAATTCACCTCCTTCAGGATCAGAAGTCAGAGTCCCTGGACTGAGTTCTGGACTGTAGCCCCCCCACACTCCCGCTGAATGCTGACACCAGGTCTTGGACGCTGCCGGTGGAGCGAGGCGTCTCCTCGTCCTCCTTCCTTTTCGTCCTTGTCTTCCTCGGGTTGGCGTTCAGACTCTTGGAGCGCAGCGTCGGGTACATCCTGTCCTCCACCACGAGCAGCTCCTCCGATGACTCCCCCCCGCTGTTTCCGTGGTTACTGCCCACTGTCTGACCCCCCTGCTCGCCATCGGACGGCCTGGATGTTCTCTCCTCCACTTCCTGTTTAGTTTTGTCACCGCCGTTCTTTTCTGCCATCAGTGTGGGGTCCTGCTGAGAGCCTGGGGGGGTCGGACTGGTCTCCACCTGCTCGTCCTGGTGGGCGGGGCTATAGAGGATGGTGCTGATGGACTTCCTGTGGGAGCTGTTGAGTGTCGGAGAGGATAAATACTGTGTGAACTTGGACCTCTCCAGGGGGAAAGATGTTGTTGCCTCCAGTCGGGTTTTCTCCACGGTGGCGTCTGTCCCATCAGACTGAGGTGAAGCAGGACGGGTGTGGGGGCGTCTGTGGTCGGTGTCGCAGGGGGAGATCAGGATGTCAACATTGGACAGAGACTGAGTCCTCTCCCTCTGTCCTCTCACCGCCAGAGTCGACCCGAACTCCTTCACGTCACCTGAAAGCAGGAAGTCCACATCAGCTCACATCATTCACCTCAAATCCAGCTTCAGTCTGAGCGTCACATCTCAAGACTGTTTCAGCGCTCAGACACGCCAGTATTCACATGTACATATATTTACATCAGGGCAGCACGGTGATGCGGTGATTAGCACCGTTGCCTCACAGCAGGAAGGTTCCAGGTGTTAAAATCCAGGTTGGAACCTGGGGTCTTTCTGTATGGAGTTCTCATGTTCTCCCCGTGCTTGTGTGGGTTCTCTCCAGGTTCTCCAGCTTCCTCCCACAGTCCACAGACATGCAGGTTAGTTTTTCAGGTTAGTGATTGTCGGCCCTGTGATTAGAAGGACGTGTTTCTATGCAGATGACAGAGTTTTATTCTTCTGGCTGTGATTAATCTTTTTGATGTTTTCTAATGATCACTTGTAATCATTAACTTGTTTTAATTGCATCCACCACTGTCCCTGACTGTTCCGTCATTAAAAATCAATCAGGTATCCAGATCACTTTCGAAGTCATCTGTCCTGACAGCAGACTGTCATTCAAGATTTAACATTCGACTCAAACATCACAGACTTTCTGTGTACAATGAAACAATAAAACTGTTCTTCAGTCAACTTAAATTGACAGAGATTTCTGTCCTGCTGCTCCGTCATCACCTTATCACCAAGGACACACTTCATCTTCATCACTGACCACCTGAGTAAATAAAGTTTGTATCATTGATTTATCTCCCAGTCTTTAAAACTTAGAGCCCAGACAGCTGTAATTTATTGTTTAAAATGTAAAAGTGAAAAATTACATGCATGTGTAAATTAATGATTGATCTTAATTTGATGTAATTTTGTATATAAGTGGTCATGATCTAAGCAGAGTAATACCGGAAAAACATCTGTATGTTTAGTGATTGATGGCACTGAGATTTCCACCTTGGAACATACAAACCTGGTGACTATTATCCTTTACAGAAGAGTTCTTTCAATATTTCATATTGTTAGATAAAATGACACTTAAATATTTCACTGGTGTGAGATGAAAAGCAAACGGACATTTCTAGTGACCATGTTTATTTTTTCAGTGTTCATGAAGTGGTGTGAATCAACCTGCTGGGTTTTAATCAGTCAGAGAAACTGATGCTGACCTAGGGAGCCTATCATCTCACATCTGGTCACATGGTCCTACCTGGCTTGGTTCCTTCTTCGCTGCTTCCCCCTCGTCTCTCTGGACTAAGATGGGCCCTCCTGTCGGTTCCCTCCCCATCTCCAGTCACAGAGGTCCTGTCGTCGTGGTCCAGCTGGTATCGGTACAGGCTGTAGCCGTCTGCACTGTTGATGCTGCCATGTCGCATCAGGGCTGCCGGCTCGCAGACAGATGACCCTCTGGAGCGCGATGGGGCGAGCTCAGCCCTGTCAACGCCCGCCAGCTTCTCCAGAGCATTCATCATTCGGCTGGAGAACTCCTCCAGCTGAGCCAGGCGGAGGTCCACCGTCTGCAGGGACGCCTTCATTGCGTGCTCCCTCTCATTCACCTCCTCCAGACGCATGGACATATTTTCCACCCTGAACACAGAGCCGAGAGCAGAACCTGTATCACGACAAATCATCAGGCCCGATCACTGTGCCTCATTGGGAATATCGTACGGTTACTGTGTATTTAGTGTATAAAGAGTCTCTACAGATAGTGTATCTGTCCTCCTCACCTCTCTGACGTGACTCTGATTCTCTCGTTGTTGGACGACTGTTTCTCGTCGTCTTTCTCTCTGAAATATTCCTCCACACACTGCTCCTCGAACTCATGCAGACTCTTCAGCTCATCTGCACTCAACACCAACTCTGAGGAAACAAACTTCAGTCAGACTTCAAACTGACAGTCTCTGACGGACTCTGACAGACTCTGTCGGACTCTGACGGACTCTGACAGACTGACGGACTCTGACGGACTCTGTCGGACTCTGTCGGACTCTGACGGACTCTGACTAGACTCAGTGATCAGGTCTTACGTAGTCCCCTTTCCCGTTCATCATGGTCCCCCTCCGGCCTCCGTGTGCAGCGGCAGCAGAGCCTCTTGAGGACGATGTAAATGTGGGGGAAGATGATGAGGGGGGGGGGCAGGATGGGCCGATCGTGGAAGGTCATGATCAGCTGGTAACGCTGGAACTTCCACACCTGGTTGGAGATGGACTTCACCTCGAAGAAGGTGTTGCTGCAGAGACCAAGAGATAATTTCTTCAGAAACTTTCTTTCGCGCCCTTGTTAACTTCTTCTTCAGTTTCTTTATTTTCATGGAACTTCCTTTCTTTATTTTTTTCTTGTTTCTCTTCCTTCCTGCTCTCTGTCACTTCCTTTCCTTCTTAAAGACATATGAACACAAACATAACTGAGACATGAGGTTTGAACCCTGAGCCTAAACTACCAAGACTTTTATTTTGGAGGCAGCAGACGGTACTTCCTCTTCCTGTGGCGGCAGGATGTTTAACCTGTGCCGCAGTGAGTCTGACTGATCTGAGCTCTGTGACATCAGGCTCTGGCACCGGCACTGACTTGAAGACAGCGATGAGCAGGTTGACCAGCAGGATGTTGGCGACCAGCAGGTAACATGCCATGATGGCGGGCGTGAGCCAGGCACCAGGAATACAGGGAGGGAGCTTTTTTCCATCTTCATCGTACATGTTGTCCCCACACGGAGCTGACACACAAACACACACTCGTCAAACTGAAGCACAAAGTACGGCTGAAAATTACAGTCCTTCAGATTTTCACTCTTGGATTTTGTTCCTGTTCTTCGTTTGGTCCGCGCACATGACTACATTATTTTCAAAGAAATAAATGATGAAATAATGATCTAAACCTATACTTACGATTGATTTCCATGGCGTAAACTGTCAATAGTCAAAGGTAAAAGAGACAGAAAATAATTAATATTTAATAATCAATAAGAGAAACAACATGAGGAAGAGGAAGACTTCAGCCTGAAACACTGAGGATATTCTTAAATTTTAAAGAAAATAGAATTAAAGTGGTATGAAGAATATTCAGCTTCAAGGGAACAAAGACCAAACTGTTTTATTGGTCAGTAAAGATCCGAGTGATTCTGAATTAATTAAACGTCAAACCGACACAAAAATAAATGAAATTCATCATCGTCTTTAACCCTTCCATTTCCTGATAACTAAAAATACGCTGGCCTCTCGGGGGGGGGGGGGGGGGTGTCTCCCTTGATCTTACTATGGACTCTAGTCTTACGGTCTATGGAGCATGGGGGCGGGGAGGGGTGAGGAGGGGGCGTGTCTCCCTTGATCTTACTATGGACTCTAGTCTTACGGTCTATGGAGCATGGGGGCGGGGAGGGGTGAGGAGGGGGAGTGTCTCCCTTGATCTTACTATGGACTCTAGTCTTACGGTCTATGGAGCATGGGGGCGGGGAGGGGTGAGGAGGGGGAGAGTCTCCCTTGATCTTACTATGGACTCTAGTCTTACGGTCTATGGAGCATGGGGGCGGGGAGGGGTGAGGAGGGGGCGTGTCTCCCTTGATCTTACTATGGACTCTAGTCTTACGGTCTATGGAGCATGGGGGCGGGGAGGGGTGAGGAGGGGGCGTGTCTCCCTTGATCTTACTATGGACTCTAGTCTTACGGTCTATGGAGTCTGGGGGCGGGGAGGGGTGAGGAGGGGGAGTGTCTCCCTTGATCTTACTATGGACTCTAGTCTTACGGTCTATGGAGCATGGGGGCGGGGAGGGGTGAGGAGGGGGCGTGTCTCCCTTGATCTTACTATGGACTCTAGTCTTACGGTCTATGGAGTCTGGGGGCGGGGAGGGGTGAGGAGGGGGAGAGTCTCCCTTGATCTTACTATGGACTCTAGTCTTACGGTCTATGGAGCATGGGGGCGGGGAGGGGTGAGGAGGGGGAGTGTCTCCCTTGATCTTACTATGGACTCTAGTCTTACGGTCTATGGAGTCGGCAAACACCTCTCCGTAGATCATCCAGTACGGCATGTAGAAGATGTTGCGGGCCAGCCGCCATGTTGGCTCCTCGTCGGGGTGAAGGATCGCCTGACGGGCGACGCCGAAGCTCATCAGCACCACGAGCATGATTACCACGAAGTAGAGCATGTCGATCATCTGAGGACAGACAGACGGAGGGAGAGACGGATGGACGGACAGACAGACAGATTTGGGTTCTTTAAACCAAGTAGACACATTTATTCTACATTTTATGAACTCCACGGATTTCAAAATTTAAATATGTAATCAAACAAATATTATTACTAATTAAAATCACACTTTGAATATTAAATTAATCATGAAATCTGGGGGAATGAATCACACCATCAAACATCAGTAACGGTAACGTTACAGGTAAAGTTTTGTACATTAACGCACTGCTAAGCTAACACACTTAGCCAGGCCATGTGCTATCTAAGCTAACGCTGGCCAACCCAGTCGACTGATGACATGCTTCCATCCAATCATCCAATCAGCTGCGTTCACTCTGCAGGTTTTTATTATGTTTATCTATTTATTCTTATTTATCTATTTCTTATGCTTCTACACTTTTCTTCATGTCCATATAGAGGTGAAGCCCCGCCCCTTCCTGTGGACCGTCATGTGATCTTATTTCAGTAAAAATCTGTCCGGCTGTCAACGGTTAGAGACGAATAAAGTTTAGATAAGCACCAGGAGTCGCCGATAAACACATCAGGTCAGAAAACGTTACATTAGCATATGGAATGTAGTGTAGTTAGCTTGCTAGCTAGCAGGTGACGTATGTGGTTGGAGATGAGAGGATGTAGCTCACTGAGCAGTTTGACGCCAAACTAAATGGTTCTTTACCATCTTCACCACAAACTGAAACTAAACTGACTTTGAAATCATATTCAAACTGATTCAGGGAACAATTCAAACAGATCCAAACTTTATTTGTCTCTTGCCATTGACGACCAAATACATTTTTTCCGAAATCTGGTCCCATGGCGGTCCACAGGAAGGGGCGGGGCTTAGGTTCTTTCCCTCCTCGTCTTTTCCTGTTTTTTGAAATGTATCTCAGTTGTCGCACAATAAAGAAGAGACGAGCCAATCAGAGACAGTGAAGCTAAATTAAACTGGTGGCTTTGTGTCACCGTAACTCAGTGTGTGTCAAAGTTTTTTTGACTTTTGTAACCTGTTGGTCCCTGAAACATAAAGTTGGACTGAAGTGTGCGGATGACGCCTTCGGGGAGGTCGTACCATCTTCCCAATCATCATGACGTAGGGTCCCAGGTACTTGTTGACGCCGAAGATGTCGAGGACGCGAATGTACCAAAAGATGATGTCGACGCAGTAGATGACGCGTCCGTAGCCCATGGACGGCTCGTTCTGCAGCCGCAGCAGCAGCCCCAGCAGGAAGACCGAGATGGCCGCCAGGTCGGTGATGTTCCAGTAGTCCTCCAACCACACGTTGATCTTCTGCCTCAGCTTCCCCGGCTCGGACATCAGGATCTGACGGGAAACACGGGAGAAAAGGTAAAGAGCTGCGCGCTTCACGTACTGATACCTAATCAACCGTTATTTAACGGCTCATCTTGTCTGCGTCTTGTCCTCAGGTGTGTTTACCTGTCGGACCTTCTCCAGTCCCAGAGTGATGATGTAAGAGATGACGATCCACTCCTGCAGAGACGGCCAGCGCTCCATCTTCACCAGGATGATGTAGTTATACAGCATCAGGTAGACCAGGTAGGAGATCTGACACACACACAGACACACACACACACACACACACAGACACACACACACACACAGACACAGACACACACACACACAGACACACACACACAGACACACACACACACACACACACAGACACACACACACACACACACAGACACAGACACACACACACACAGACACACACACACACACACACACACACAGACATACACACACAGAGACAGACACAGACACACACACACACAGACACACACAGAGACACACACACACACAGACACACAGACACACACACAGACACAGACACACACACACACACAGACACACACACACACACACACAGACACACAGACACACACAGACACAGACACACACACACACAGACACACACACACACACACAGACACACAGACACACAGACACACACACACACAGACACAGACACAGACACAGACACAGACACACACACACAGACACACACAGAGACACACACACACACACAGACACACACAGACACACACACACACACACACAGACACACACAGACACACAGACACACACACACACACACACACACACACACACACAGACACACACACACACACACACACACACACACACACAGACACACACACACACACACAGACACACACAGAGACACACACACACACACACACACACACACACACACACAGAGACACACACACACACACACACACACACACACACAGAGACACACACACACACACACACACACACAGACACACACAGTTCTGCCTGTTAAAGGGGAGTTTACCCTGTTAAAGGGGAGTTTACCCTGTTAAAGGGGAGTTTATCCTGCTGGGGGTTTTTAAACGCGTAACATGAGCTGACCGTGTTGAACCAGAACTTGGTGAAAGGAGCGTTGTAGAACTCATAGATCTTCCTAGTGATGGGCGTCCTCCTCCTGTGCTTCCTCTGCTCCTCCTCTTCGTCTCCTTTCTTTGACGTGGCGTCGACATTGGACACGGCATCCTGAAACAGATGGCAGTCAGTCATACAGCAGCAGACGGGTGGATGGGACGCTCAGAGGACTGAGGCCGGTCACTACCTTGCTGGATTTGTTGTCGTCGTCCTTTGTCTTCCCGTCGTCGTTTTCTCTGAATGAATGAAACGAGGCCTCGTCCCCCAGACGGAAGTCCAGGAGCAGGATGGCCGGAGGGAAGACGATCCCCAGGATCACCTGGAGGACAAGACCAGGTCCTTATCACCTGATCCTCACCACAATACCTCACCCCGATACCTTTCCCCAACTCCTCAACCTGATACTTCAACCTGACAATGCACTCCAGTAACTCACCCTGACACCTCACCCATCACCTCCTCACCCCGACTCCGCACCCCAACACCTCTTCACCCAACACTTCCTCACCCCGGACACCTAAAGGGTCTAGTCTGGATCCCGCAGAGACCAGAGACCTCGCAGAATCCATCTGGGGTCCTTAAGGGTCTGGTACCTTGAGGCTGTTGCTCTTGCCCATCCTCAGGCAGCCCATCCACATGTCGGTCAGCAGCATCTGACTGCAGGTGTGAGCGATGAAGTCCCTGTGTTTGGCGGCGACAGCGAGCTTCAGGCAGGTGGAGTTACTCCAGTTCTTCAGCTCGTACGTCAGCAGCTTCATGGCCACCTGCTCATCATGTTTGTACGACTGATCCAGCAACTCATAGGCCAGCTGACCAAACTCCCTGCACACAGAACACAGTGAGTCCACAGACTGCAGCACCGCAGCCATTCATCATTTACAACATCTGCACTCCTGGGATACACACCACTGTATGGTGTGGGTCTGAGGTCTGAACTGGACCTGGACTCGGTTCTGTGGACTCACTTGGAGTTGTTCTCCAGGTCCTGGTAGATGTCGTCCACCAGCTCGCTCTGGGATGACTCATGGGCCATGGCCTTATAGAGCTTACAGGCCACCAGGGCCTTGGCCATGGCCTCCTCCCCCCGCTGCCACAGGAACAGCGCCATCTTCTGGCGCTTCATCAGCACGGCCCAGACCATCAGCTCATGGAACGGGTACTGGAACCGGCTGACCTCAGGGTCATCCACGTCGATGTCCACCTCCTCCTCCTTCTTCTTCGCCTTCTTCCCCTTCCCCTTTGGACGGGGCTCGTCATCCTGCAGGGACCACATCAGACCATGTCAGACCACATCAGGCCACATCAGACCATGTCAGACCACATGGGGTCAGAACCAAGTCCAGGTCCAGTGATTCTTGAATCCTTAATTTTGCTTTCCTGAATCGTTGGGTCTCTTGATTATAGAGTTTGGTGTAGAGCTGCTCTTTATGGAAAGAGTCTGAGATAACGCTGTTATAAATTGGTGCCCTATAAATAAAGGTTGATGTAATAATATTTTATATTATACATAATAATAATAACAACAAACCTCCATTCCAAGGAGCTTCAGAGCTTTGGGCTGTTGGAGAAAACACGACAAGTTTATTATTCCACAAAGGTTTTTATGTCAGAGCCTCATGATATTTGTATTTGTTGTGTTTGACAGAGCTGTGCATGAAGATTAACGATGTGACTGTCGGCTATCTGATAACTGGGTGTGTGAGTGTCGACCAACCAAACCTGTAACGTGTGTGTATGTGAGTGAGTACGATCTGGACCTGCAGCCAATATTGTTTGACCATGTGAAGGGTGCAAGTTATCACAGGTATTAAAGGGACAGTCCGTGTTATCTGCAGTGTGGCTGACAAAAACACAGGAGCTGCTGTTCTACTGCTGCCTCCATCTGTTAATCTGTTTCTGTTATGGCGTCTTTGGTGTTTTAAAAGGTTCTGGACCATCGTCATTGATCGAGGCAGCAGTAGACCAGTGACTCCTGTGTCCCAAAAACGGTGGCTTTCAACTATGTGAAAATTTTCTTGCCCCCCCCCCTGCACTGACTGTGAAGGAGCTCAGACAGCCACACTGCAGATAACACGGACTGTCCCTTTAAGTTGCTCCTTAAAGAGGACCTTTGCACTAAATCCTGAATAAGGTGGCTGAACAGGTTCAGAGCGGTGCTGCCATCTGCTGGACAGTCTGTGGAGGAGGCTGAACTGTGACTGTGTGTGAGGCCTGTGGTGGTCTGTGGGGACGTCTGCTCACCCTCTTCAGGCCGTACAGGTTGTTGTACAGCGTCCTGAAGCTCTTCCTGGTGTACTTGCAGCGATAAGCCCCCCCCATCAGGAGCTCCAGCACCAGGCCGATATCGATCAGCGTGATCTGGTAATCCGGAGGAAGATTCCCCTGAAACAAAGGCCAGCGTCTGATCACACTTGTTAAACAGATATGATTAGTCTGAGCGTCTGGTGTTTATTGTGTCCCACAAACCGCCTGATCCTTTGGGACAACTGCACCTGATCACAGTAGGTCCACTAAAAGAGCTTGTTTGATCCACTGACAGGCTCAGAGTGTTATTCTAAGTGTGTGACAGCATCATGGAAAGGATCCCTACAGAGAGAGACCTGGAAGATCCTTTTGGTTTAACCACAAACAGCCGTTATATCGCTCTCTGCACACACACCAGACTACATTCACTAAAACAGGGATTTTAGAGAACAGGGACGGAGTTTGTGTGACTTTGATGTAATAAAGAATCAGTTTTCATCTGAACTAACCTTTTAAACCACCCAAGACACACAAAACACAAACTAACTACCTGATGGAGGCAGCAGCAGACCAGTAGCTCCTGTGTTCTGGGAGGTAAAATGACAGTTTTTGTGAATGTAGTCTGGTGTGTTTGAAGAGAGTGATATGATTGGTTGATTCTTGTGTCAGAGGTAGTTGCAGGTTCTTTTCATGTCCCGTTTCATCGGTTTCTGTGATCAATCAATCAGTCTTTATCTCTCCAGCTCCAGTTGATAGCAGCGTTCTCTCAGACTGTTTCCATAAAGAGCAGCTCAGAACAAACTCTTTCATTCAGCTCCCCTTTAACGGGAAGAGCTCCCCTTTAACGGGAAAAAACCCAGAGTCTCGTGTTAAAAACGACAAACTCACTTTCTTCACATCTCGGACCACGAAGTGCAGTGTGTTGGCAGGTCCCAGCTTCTACAGCGACACAGAAACAAACAGTAAACTCTCAGACAAGTCACACGGTCATGGAAAACCTGGAACAGTCATGGAATTTCAAAACTTGGTTCTTCAGGCCTGGAAAGGTTGTAGAGAAGTCATGACAAATATTTCAATATTTCTACACAGTTCAATGACGATCAGTTTTAAATACGAGCCATCGTCGAGCCGGACAGGTCTTCCCCCGTCTTTACCTCTTCCTTCAGTTTTTCTTCATGCAAACTTAATTCAGCAGTGCAGTTTGGATCCCAGCATTCACTTCATCCTTCACCCCTTCCCCACCCTCTCCCTACTCCATTCAGACTTTGAAATGTTCCACATCTTTCATACATTCTGAGCTTTATTCAACTTTTCAGTCCCGTTCAGAGGAATCAGACCCACATGTTTCCTGTTTCTCATTCCCCACTTTTCCAGCTCATTCATTCCTTCAGCTGCTTCAAACAAAGTGAAGCCACTGATCCAGCTTCAGTGGACCCCTTCCTGTCTTTTCATTTCAAAATGGTTTTATTTTCCATAGTTTTATTGTACATTTCTACATGTTCTGGATCTTTTGTCTCACTGTGTTCACTGTGACCTTTATGGAGTTGAAACCAAAGCTAATCCCTTCTATGTGAAGCCTCGTGGGCCTAATCCTCCGGCACTAATGGAGCTGGGAATTATCGCAGTTAATTTGTGGACATTTCATATTTCCACAGAAATGACAGAATGGTGGTGATGAAGACAGTTTGTTTCTGTGTGAACTCTGATTAACAGATTCATTACAGAGTAATTACAGATTATTTACAGATGGAGCAGATGAACATGAGTGTGAACAGAATGAAACAGATGTTCAGCTCCAGTCGAGCGGAACGGGACGCTCATGCTGCTTTAAGAGCTTTTATGGAGAAGCACATTAGAGGAAACCTCTGATGGACGCTAAGCTGCACACAAACATGTCAGCGAGACAATATGGAGGTCAGAGCACAAAGCCTCTGCCTCATAGTTCGCCTTCAGAGCTGGAGGACAAACGCCTGGACGCTATTTGAAGAAACCTTTATTAAACCAAACACACGCCGACAGCTCCTGCTGAGCCTGATGCAGTGGATCAGCTGGAGGACGAACTGCTCCCAAACACACCGAATAGCATCATCAGCAGGAAGTGACGTAGTAAAACACTAGTGTTTTAATGCTGACCTGCAGCTCAGCGTTCAGTAACTGACCTCACTGTCCTCCAAAGGACCAGGTCACTGCTCTTCATGTCCCTTAGACAGTCTGGTGTCCATGCTGGACGTTAACATGTCTCCTCTTCATGTGATTGTGATGAAGGACAAAAACCTCAGTTTTATTTCCCAGAACGGACGCCTGAAAGCTGTTTTCAACGATGCTCTAATGTTGGGAAGAAAAATCACTTCTGCCGGAGTCACAGCGACTTTATTTTGTCCTGCGTGTCCTTCGGTCTGAACAGATTCATTTATTTCTTTTATTCTATTCACTGAGACAAACGCGTGTTCACCAGTTTTCACCAGAAACACCGAATGCTTCCCGCCACTGTTCCCTGTGTCTCAGGTGTGTGTCAGGTGTGTCTCAGGTGTGTGTCTCAGGTGTGTGTCAGGTGTGTGTCAGGTGTGTCTCAGGTGTGTCTCAGGTGTGTGTCAGGTGTGTCTCAGGTGTGTGTCAGGTGTGTGTCAGGTGTGTCTCACCGTGTTGTACAGCTCCTCCAGACGAGGAATAGTCAGGAAGTGATGGATGTTGACGCCGTTCTCAATCAGCAGTTTAACAAAGTCGACTCTGTCCAACACCAGAGCATCCATCATGGCCTGTTCCAGAGAGTTCACCTGTGGAGACATCTTCATCACCTTCATCTTCATCATCATCATCACTTCCCAGCAGTCAGCTGACATCCTAAAAGGTGTTTCCAGTCCCCCCAGTACCTCCAGACCCCCCATTACCTTCAGACCCCCCAATACCTCCAGACCCCCCATTACCTCCAGTCCCCCCAGTACCTCCAGACCCCCCATTACCTTCAGACCCCCCATTACCTCCAGTCCCCCCAGTACCTCCAGACACCCCATTACCTTCAGACCCCCCAATACCCCTAGACCCTCCAGTCCCTCCAGTCCCCCCATTACCTCCAGACCCTCCAGTCCCTCCAGTCCCCCCATTACCTCCGGACCCCCCATTACCTCCAGACTCCCCAATACCTCCATACCCCCAGGTACCTCCAGACCCCCCATTACCTCCAGACCCCCCAATACCCCTAGACCCCCCAGTACCTCCAGTCCCCCCAGTCCCCCCAGTACCTCCAGTACCTCCACTCCCTCCAGTCCCCCCAGTCCCCCCAGTCCCCCCAGTACCTCCAGTACCTCCAGTACCTCCAGTACCTCCAATCCCTCCAGTTCCTCCAATCCCTCCAGTACCTCCAATCCCTCCAGTCCCTCCACTCCCTCCAGTACCTCCAGTACCTCCACTCCCTCCAGTACCTCCAGTACCTCCAATCCCTCCAGTACCTGCAGTACCTCCACTCCCTCCAATCCCTCCAGTACCTCCAATCCCTCCAGTCCCTCCAGTACCTCCACTCCCTCCAGTACCTCCAGTACCTCCACTCCCTCCAGTACCTCCAGTACCTCCAATCCCTCCAGTACCTGCAGTACCTCCACTCCCTCCAATCCCTCCAGTACCTCCAATCCCTCCAGTCCCTCCAGTACCTCCACTCCCTCCAGTACCTCCAATCCCTCCAGTCCCTCCAGTACCTCCAGTACCTCCAGTACCTCCAATCCCTCCAGTTCCTCCAATCCCTCCAGTACCTCCAATCCCTCCAGTACCTCCACTCCCTCCAGTACCTCCAGTACCTCCAATCCCTCCAGTACCTCCACTCCCTCCAATCCCTCCAGTACCTCCAATCCCTCCAGTCCCTCCAGTACCTCCACTCCCTCCAGTACCTCCACTCCCTCCAGTACCTCCACTCCCTCCAATCCCTCCAGTACCTCCAATCCCTCCAGTCCCTCCAGTACCTCCAGTACCTCCAATCCCTCCAGTACCTCCACTCCCTCCAGTACCTCCAGTACCTCCAGTACCTCCAATCCCTCCAGTACCTCCAATCCCTCCAGTCCCTCCAGTACCTCCAGTACCTCCACTCCCTCCAGTACCTCCAGTACCTCCACTCCCTCCAGTACCTCCAGTACCTCCACTCCCTCCAGTTCCTCCAATCCCTCCAGTACCTCCAATCCCTCCAGTACCTCCAGTACCTCCAATCCCTCCAGTACCTCCACTCCCTCCAGTCCCTCCAGTGTCTCCAGTATCTCTTACCCAGTTCAGTAGCTCCAGTTTCCGGGGGTCAGTCTCCTCTGGTGGTTCTGGTTTGGTTTTGCCCCCCTTCCCCTTCTTCCCCCGGGCTTTCCCTTTGCCCCCCCCTGCTGCTCGCTGGGCCACCGGACTCTTCGGCCGCTCAGGAGGTAAAGAGCTTACCGGCTACAGGCACACAACGATATTAACACAACGATAACACACAACAATATTAACAACAATATTAACACAACGATATTAACACAGCGATATTAACACAACGATATTAACACAACAATAACACAACGATATTAACAACAATATTAACACAACGATATTAACACAGCGATAACACACAACAATATTAACAACAATATTAACACAACGATATTAACACAACGATATTAACACAACAATAACACAACGATATTAACAACAATATTAACACAACGATATTAACACAGCGATATTAACACAACGATATTAACACAACGATAACACACAACAATATTAACAACAATATTAACACAACGATATTAACACAGCGATAACACACAACAATATTAACACAACGATATTAACACAGCGATATTAACACAGCGATATTAACACAACGATATTAACACAACGATAACACACAACAATATTAACAACAATATTAACACAACGATATTAACACAGCGATATTAACACAACGATATTAACACAACAATAACACACAACGATATTAACAACGATATTAACACAACTATATTAACACAACAATATTAACACAACGATATTAACACAACAATAACACACAACGATATTAACAACGATATTAACACAACTATATTAACACAACAATAACACACAACGATATTAACACAACTATATTAACACAACGATATTAACAACAATATTAACACAACTATATTAACACAGCGATATTAACACAACGATATTAACACAACGATATTAACACAATGATATTAACACAACTATATTAACACAATGATATTAACACAACTATATTAACACAACGATATTAACACAACTATATTAACACAACGATATTAACAACAATATTAACACAACTATATTAACACAGCGATATTAACACAACTATATTAACACAACTATATTAACACAACGATATTAACACAACTATATTAACACAACGATATTAACTCAACGATATTAACACAACGATATTAACACAACTATATTAACACAACGATATTAACTCAACGATATTAACACAACTATATTAACACAACGATATTAACACAACGATATTAACTCAACGATATTAACACAACTATATTAACACAACGATATTAACTCAACGATATTAACACAACGATATTAACACAACTATATTAACACAACGATATTAACACAACTATATTAACACAACTATATTAACACAACGATATTAACACAACGATATTAACACAACTATATTAACACAACGATATTAACACAACTATATTAACACAACTATATTAACACAACGATATTAACACAACGATATTAACACAACTATATTAACACAACGATATTAACACAACGATATTAACACAACTATATTAACACAACGATATTAACACAACTATATTAACACAACGATATTAACACAACGATATTAACACAACTATATTAACACAACGATATTAACTCAACGATATTAACACAACTATATTAACACAACGATATTAACACAACGATATTAACACAACTATATTAACACAACGATATTAACACAACTATATTAACACAACTATATTAACACAACGATATTAACACAACGATATTAACACAATGATATTAACACAACGATATTAACACAACTATATTAACACAACTATATTAACACAACGATATTAACACAACTATATTAACTCAACGATATTAACACAACTATATTAACACAACTATATTAACACAACGATATTAACACAACGATATTAACACAACTATATTAACACAACAAACAGACAGACAGGTAAACTGACAGACAGACTGGTGGGTGGACAGACAGACAGACAGACAGACAGGTATACAGACAGACAGATTGGTGGGTGGACAGACAGACAGACAGGTATACAGACAGACAGACAGACAGACAGGTATATAGACAGACAGATAGACAGGTGGACTGACGGGGCAGTGGAGTCCATAGACGAAGATCTGGCTGCGGGCGATGTCCACTCTGTTCCAGGCCAGAGCCAAACTCAGCTGATCCGACGCAGACGCGTTCGTACCTGAAACCACACGACTATCTGAGCAGGTGTGACTGTTTGAGGCCGACGCTGCAGAGAGCATCGGTCACACTGACGCCGTCTGGTCAAACAGCTTTTGGCTGTGACAGGAGTGTGTGTAACCATGGAAACGACTAACCTGTTCCAGTGAAAGTGGAGGAATGCTGTTACCTTTGAGCAGAGCGGTCAGGATGGACATCTCAATGTCCTGCTGTCCCTCAGAGCCCATCCTGAACACCGTGATCTACACACACACACAACACCGTCATGTACACACTGAGCTACACACACATACACACACGCACACGCACTCACAGCTGTCATTGGTCTGTTGTGTGCTGGTTAACCCTGATTGGTCTGTTGTGTGCTGGTTAACCCTGATTGGTCTGTTGTGTGCTGGTTAACCCTGATAGGTCTGTTGTGTGCTGGTTAACCCTGATTGGTCTGTTGTGTGCTGGTTAACCCTGATTGGTCTAGTTTGTAACAAACTAAATACACACATTATCTTAAAGGAACTATTTAATTAAATGTTAATAGTGACATTAATAGTCAGAATAAGTTATTTCATTGAAAATGATGATGGATCCATATTTTGTGCTGGAGCTGTAAACTGGTTGTTCTGAGCTGGAGGCCTCATTACAGAAACGGAGACTGACCCACTGTACTGACGACAGAAGTTAAATGTTGCCTGCGTGACATGAATTAGAAGAAGATATATTCAGGAAAGTTATTTTTAAAGTATCTTTGAAATCAGTCAGATTGTGTGAATGTGTCCAGTACAGATTAAAACTGTCTGACAAACAAACCTGATGAGTGGGAAAATGATTCACACATAAACCTGCTGGATGGTTTCAGTCAGTCAGAAGATCCATTAGAGAAACCCTTAAAATAAGATGAAGACAAGCGGAGTAGAAACACGACCAACAGGGTCCAGATGACAGAGGACGACCTCACATGAGTGTGAGACGGTGCAGCTTGATGATGGTGATGATGGTGGTGGTGAAGGTGATGGTGGTGGTGAAGGTGAAGGTGATGGTGATGGTAGTGGTGAAGGTGGTGGTGGTGGTGGTGGTGATGATGGTGATGGTGATGATGGTGGTGGTGATGGTGATGGTGATGGTGATGGTGATGGTGATGGTGAAGATGATGGTGGTGGTGAAGGTGGTGGTGGTGAAGGTGATGGTGAAGGTGGTGGTGATGATGATGATGATGGTGGTGGTGATGGTGAAGGTGATGTGGTGAAGGTGATGATGATGATGATGGTTACAGTGAAGGTGATGGTGGTGATGATGATGATGATGGTGATGATGATGATGGTTACGGTGAAGGTGATGGTGATGATGATGATGGTGGTGATGGTGGTGAAGGTGATGGTGGTGATGATGATGGTGGTGATGATGATGATGGTGATGATGATGATGGTGGTGATGGTGATGATGATGATGATGATGGTTACGGTGAAGGTGATGGTGATGATGATGATGGTGGTGATGGTGATGATGATGATGATGATGATGATGGTTACAGTGAAGGTGATGGTGATGATGATGATGGTGGTGATGGTGGTGAAGGTGATGGTGGTGATGATGATGATGATGGTGATGATGATGGTGATGATGATGATGGTGGTGATGGTGATGATGATGATGATGATGATGGTTACGGTGAAGGTGATGGTGATGATGATGATGGTGGTGATGGTGATGATGATGATGATGATGGTGATGATGATGGTGGTGGTGATGGTGAAGGTGATGGTGGTGATGGTGATGATGATGGTGATGATGGTGATGAGTCGTTCTCCATCACCACCACCCACAGATGACAGGACAGGTGATGAAGAACAGAGCAGTTTTATGACGTCTGACCTACCAGAGCTTTCTTCTTCATGCACTCCATCACCATGAGGAAGATCTGCTGCGCCTGGCTGCGGCTGTAGTTGAAGGTTTTCTGGATGGTGACCAGCAGCTGATCTTTGACGCTGTCGCTCACCAACCTGCAGGAGAATCATCAGAGAGTCATGTGACGCTGTCAGCTGACAGGATAGGAAAAACCTGAACAATGTTAAAATGGTCGCTCTGGTCTCTAACCTGCTGACAGGAGGAAGACCAACAGACCTGATCATCTTCCTCCAATGAGTCTCAGCCACAGCTGCTCTCCCAAAGCATCATGGGAGCTTACTGACATAAATCAAAAGATAGAGCTATGGGCTCTGAGACAGCTGCTCTATGGCAGTCAAGTAATCAGAAGGATCTTAAGTCCTAATTTTGTTTCTCCCCCTGGTCCTCTGTGTCCACATCCTGGTGTGTGAGTGACTGGTAGGTAGTAAAAGTGCTGGAACTGGTCCAGTAGATCACTTCAGCCAGCAGACACCAAACGGGCTGCAATGGCTGCAACGTGATCCTTTGGGACAACTGCACCTGATCACAGTAGGTCCACTAAAAGAGCTTGTTTGATCCACTGACAGGCTCAGAGTGTTATTCTAAGTGTGTGACAGCATCATGGAAAGGATCCCTACAGAGAGAGACCTGGAAGATCCTTTTGGTTTAACCTACTACATTCACTAAAACAGGGATTTTAGATCCTTTTGGTTTAACCATACTGGGGAAATGTACTTGTCACAGCAACAGAGGAAGTATTAGTAGCAGAATTAGGGCAAAAACTAGGTATATTACAAAATATAAAAATGAATGCAAATATAAAAATATGAGAAAAAAAATATAAATGGAAATAAAGTACAGACATATGTGTATTGCACAGTAGTAAGAAAACAAAAACAGAACTGATGATGTCATGAGGTTTATGTAACGCTGCTGTTAAACAGTCTGATGGGGATGAACGCTCCTTCTTACACTGGGGGGGGGGATTAGTCTGCTGGAGGAGCTACTCAGGGCCCCCACAGGCTCATGCAGGGGAGGGGGTGTCATCCATGATGGATGTCAGATTGGCAAACGTCCTCCTCTCACCCACCCCCTCAGTGGAGTCCAGTCCAGGGCGGAGGAGGCCCTCCTGATCAGTCTGGTGAGCCTCCTCCTGACCCTGTCTGTGCTCCTTTTGAACACTCCACAGCTGCTCTTTGTCCCCCAACCTAAAAACCCTCTTCTTCACATTCAGCAGGGCTTTAATGTCTGAGGTCACCCAGGGTTTGTTGTTGGGAAAATACTGCACCTTCTTAGAGGGCACAGTGTTCACTACGCAGAAGTTCATGTAGTCAGGGTCAAACTGTCAATGTCCTCCCCATGAGGGCTGCAGAGTCTGTTGTTTCAAAGCAGTCCTTGAACCTCACACTGGCCTCCTCAGACCACTGCTTCACAGACCTCTCCACAGGTGGTTGTTTATTCATATAGGGGGTGTCTGGGGGGTCTGGAAGAAGGGGGTCGAGGTTGTGATATGATTGACCAAGCAGGGGGAGGGGGAGTGAGGTGTAAGCATTCTTGATGTTAGCATACAGTAGGTCCAAAGTGTTATTGTGCCTGGTGTGGCATTTTACATACTGGATGAAGGTGGGGAGAGTAGAAGGCAGGGAAGTGTGGTTGAAGTCACTGAAGATTAGGAGGAGGGATTGGGGGTGTCTGTAGCTGGGAGACGACAGTGTGTATGAGCTCGCAGGCTGCAGCAGCATCTGCGGAGGGAGGGATGTACACAGCGATGACGTGAACTCCCTCGGGAGGGACTAAGGCCGAATGCTAACAGCTAGCAGCAGCCTCTTTCCGCTCTACGTGACTTCCCTGTCTGCCCAAATAAAATTAAAGCCATCCAGGGTTATGTCTGAGTCTGTATGAGTCTGGGAAAAGTTCTTTCAACCACATCTTGGTGAAGCACATGAGGCTACACTGGCGATACTCCGGATACCGGATTAGTGCCGTTAGCTCTTCCATCTTATTGGGGAGAGATCTTACTTTCCCCATGATGGCAGATGGTACACATGGTTTGTACCGTCTTTTCCACTTCACTCCTGCTCTGCAACCTCTCCTCCTCCTCCTCATCTCCACAATAGTTCAAAAAACAACAAGAGGCAAACTACTAAATGAAAAATAACAACAAAAAACAAAAAAAAACCTGTGAACGGACTCACCCGTCCACCTGGCAGTATCTGTGTGCGAAGGAAATGATGTCAGAGGCGCGACCGCTGCCGTCACAGACGACGACAGGGACCGGAGGCTCCTCTTTCAGGCTGTCCAACACGATGGAGATGACGTTAGGACCCCCCTCCAGGATCAGACACACCACTGGGACGCCCTGACCCAGACCTGACGACCAGAAAACATATTCAGTATCTGTAACAGGACGCTCTCCATGCCACCACCTGGAAGCTGTGACAGGGGGGGCATGGTTTCATCATGTGAACGGAGCTGATGGAGGCGACATATTGAAGAATTAATGTGTAATGTAGACAGTGAGAAGCATCTTATTTTGAAAGAATCCTTGGGAGGAACATCTAAATTTGGTTTGTGTGAACATTCATGAAGGATAAAATGAGATTTTAGGTTAGTTTATAGCTGGTCTTCACCTTGTTTCTCGTGATTGTATTTTGATTATAAATCATCTCATAACCTGATTGCAGGACAATGTAGCCAAAAACAAGCCTCCAGCCACCTTCTGCCACTGTCAGTCACCTGACCCTCCCTCCCGATCCATTGCTGGTCTCTCATTTGTGATGTTGAACCCCTGCTGACCATGATCAATCCTGATCCAGATCCAGGATGTGGCTCATCATCACAGAAGACGACAGCGGAGTTTTTAATGTTAACAAGTTATAAAATGAACTATGAAATCTTTTGTTTCAACAGTCCCCCCCCCCTGCTCTGCTCTCAGTCTCTGTGCTAAGCTAGGCTAACAGTTTCCCCCTGCTCCCACTACCTGTGCTAAGCTAACAGTTGAGTCATGTCGCTGTTTCTGGTGTCTTTGGTGTTTTCAGGCAGCAGTCTGAGGTTCCTCTCAGGTTCCTCTGAGGTTGAAGTGAGAGGTGACGGCTGAGTCTCCCTTTGCTGTCCCTGCCTTACAGACGCTCCAGGCATAGGATGACAAAGGGAAACCCACAGGTCACATGATGGGTCACATGACTAGTGAGGTGGTGAATACAGAGGTGAGGTATCTGTGCCATGTTGCTGTCTAATGTACAGTGAGAGTTATTGTAGCCTATAAAGTGGACTCAAAGTCCCACAATGCATCATGAATAGTACAGCCAAGCAGTATATCCCATCATGCACTGTGCTGAAAGCAGGCGGGTGTAATTAATGGCCCAGAGGAAATGACTCAAGCATAACAACAGGACCTGGAGGGACACATCTGTCTGTACCTGTCAGACAATGAGCTGTATTGTGGGTAATGTAGCCTGCATGTTGAGTGGAATAACAGAGATGAACCATTAAATCATTCTGTGGAGGAGGCTGGACCTCAGACCGGTTCTCGACTCTGATTGGGTGTTTCAGGAGGTGTGAGACCCACGTGTGTTGATCTTCTGCAGAGCGATGTGTTTCTCCAGCTGGCGGCGGAGGCGGACCTCAGCGCCGTACTTCCCATTGGTTCCGTTGTCGGCCAGGATGAAGTGGGAGTGGCTGCTGTTCAGGACGGACAGCTTACTGAGCGGGTTGGACATGGTCTGATAGGGCCGCGTCACCTGGAACACACAGGATTGGTCCAGTCGGGGGGCACAGGGGAGGTGTTGTGTTAATGAGGCGCTGGTTTATTCAACAGTACCCGCAGACCACGTCTTTCAGCTGGTTCTGGTCTTCTGTTCACTGGACCAGCAGTGTTTTCTCTGGACCCCTAGAGCACAGTCTGGTTCATTCTGTTTGGGTCTGGTTGGGTCTGATTGGGTCTGGTTTAACCTGGTTAAGTCTGGTTGGGTCTGACTGGATCCAGTTGGGTCTGTTTGGGGCCGGTTGGGTCTGGTTCAGTCTGGTTTGGTCAGCTTGGGTCTGGTTGGGTCCGATTGGGTCTGGTTAGGTCTGGTTAGGTCTTGTTCGGTCTGACTGGGTTCGGTTAGGTCTGGTTCAGTCTGGTTAGGTTTGATTGGGTCTGGTTCAGTCTGGTTTGTCTTACATCTCTCCCGATGAGGTCCTCTTTGTTCTCCACGATGCCCCAGGGTGCGATGCCAATAGCACAGACTTTCCCTCTGGACTTTGATGAGTGGTCCTTTAGAGCATCTCCAACATGGCGGATCACCCCTGAAACACCAGAAAGGAGGGTCAGGCAAGACAACCAGGAGGAGGATCAGAAGGAGGACTAGGAGAAAAACCAGGAGGAGGACCAGGAGGACCAGGAGGAGGATCAGCATTCAGGTTGAGGGTCAGAGAATTCATAAAGGTGGTGTTACATAATGACCAGAGTCTGTTTGGTCATATGATCACCAGCATGTCGAACTCGGGGGTGTCATACCGGTGCTGACCCCCCCGGTGAAGATCCAGGCTCCGGTGGTCACGGCGGCCTTGATGAGCCCTTTCCCAAACACCTGCTTCAGTTTGGGTGGCAGGTCGAAATTCTGGAGGCCTCCGTGGACGGAGATGAGCAGCGTGGGGAGCTCCAGCTGCCAATCCTTCACCATCAGGTGCAGCAGGTGGTCAGGTTTGGAATCGTAGGAGACCCGAATGTACTGCAGGGGGAGGGAACGTTAAAACATCCAATAGTAATTCATAGATTTAAGGTAAATGTTAAAGGTGTACCACGGCACCATGGCCTTGTTGACCAGTCCTCCTCCCTGGAACTCCACCACTCCGTAAGCGTCGGTCTGGGACAGCTGGGTGTGTTTCAGGGGGCTCCATTTCTCTGCAGGCTGCACCTCCAGCTGGACCAGAGGGGCCCCCTCCTCTCTGGGCCCCGGGGGGGCGGCAGTGTGCTGCGTTACCAGCTGACCACAGCTGCACCTGAAAGTCAACGACACAACAGAGACAGCGTAGAGTCAACCATGTAGCGGTGAGCGTGGTACACCTGAACGCCACACAGGAGGCGTTCAAGGACAGCCACCTGGGCTCAACGGGCAGGCAGGCAGCCAGGCAGGAAGACAGGTAAGACACACAGACAGACAGACAAACAGACAGGTGTGTTGATACCTGCTGGGGTCTTTGCTGGGAATTATCTGGACACACTCTCTCTTCTGGAAAGTTCTCTCGATCCATGCTCTCTGAGTCTGAGGACAGACAGGAAGTGAAGATGCTTTAAATATTAGTTTATGAACAGAGATATTCTATGTCCTATCTTATTTAAGTATGCAGGGTGTGTGTGTGTGTGTGTGTGTGTGTGTGTGTGTTGTGTATAAATCTCAGCAGACTGAGGCTGGAGGTTAAACAGCTGTTCGTTGGATCTGGCTAATTACTGGGACAGAGGAGCTTTCCATTCCTCCTTACATCCAATCCTCTAATCCCACCACAGTAATACACACAATAACACACACACAGTAATACAGTAACTGTGTGTGTGTGTGTGTGTGTGTGTGTGTGTGGAGCATTTTGTACATTCGTGCACTCTGGATGATGGAGGATTAACGGTACATTGTCTTTTTCACGTGAACGATTAACCGTCATCATCAAAGTAAAATCCCATCTGTTGTGATGAAACCCCCCCCCCCCCAACACACTCACATAACATGTGAGACAGTGATATTATTATTATTATTATTATTATGATCACAGTGAATCCATCTCCGTGTCTCTGAGGACTTGATAACTTGGTAACATGTTGACTTGGGGACCTTTGATGTTTCCTGTAGTTTGACGTGTCTTTGTCACCTGATTGTCATCGTCTAGTTTGTGTCTTGTGGACGAGGCAGGACTCGCTGGATGTTGGAATAGTTGCTCCTGATAACTGCCAGGTCCACTGTGTGACTGTCTCAGGAGGGTTTTAGGAGTCGACGTCAGACTACAGAACCTTCTGTCCAGTTTTCTAACTTTGTTCACACGTTCTGGACATCAAACGAGGAAACAACAAACCTCTGAGACTCAGCATCTCCACAGCAGCAGCCAAAAAACAACAATCAGAATCTCTTATGGTCCTCAGCAGCTGCACAGACGTCCGACATCTCCCTCTATCCTCAAACTGGTCCAGGCTGAGAGCCAGACGGTGCCGTTAGGACACTGAATGTCTCTGAGGTCCCGTTTTCGTCTCTGATGTCCGGTTGGCGTCGCTGAGGTCCGGTTGGCGTCGCTGAGGCCCAGCGTGCAGCCTCAGAGCAGCAGGACGTAGGGAAGGAGTTTTGACTTTATGCAGCTGAGCGCGTTCGTATGATGAGCATGTGAGGTGGGGGGAGTCTTTGTGGGAGCCGGTCTCATGACTCCAGTCCGAGCTAATCCTTCTGGGCGTCTCATGACCCACCAAACACTGGAGTGTTTTCATCGGGGCTGATGCAGCTCCGACAAATCTGCTCTGAGAAATCCCACAAACCTGCAGGCCTCACTGAGTCTCAGTGTCTCAGTTTGATCTCAGCAGAGGTTTTTATTAGCAACTTTTCCTTCATCATGATTCAGAAAGAAATCCTGAACTTTTCACGTCACCACAGTCACAGGTTGGATTCCATAAACACTGATGTCGAGAGTCCAAGCAAACTCAGCAGGACTCAACAAAGTCATCCCAGACCAACCAGAGTCCATAGCTTTTTCTATGCATTTAGGAAAATATCCCAAAGTTTCAGTGAATTATCTGCAAGTCTGATGGAGAATAAAAATGTCTAAACCAGTGTGTCCTGGTCCCCATTGTGTGTTTCAGGGCACAAACTGTGAGATGTTATCTGAAGAGCTTTAGAGGTGTGATTCCACCTGAGCAGGACGCTCTGTGGTCATATTAAATCTCTATCATTCCAACTCGTTAACCCTCTCAGTCTTCAGTGAGTTCAGATGTGGACGCTGATTGTGGCTCGCACCACCATGTTGGACTGCTTCTTTTCAAAGAGGATTGAACGTGGAAACTTCAGCCCTCTAATTCTCAGTTTAAGGCTCGGTGAGAAGGTCACAGCAACAATCAGATCATTTAACCAGGACACAATGTGAGGACGGGTGACGATTATTTAACCACCACAGAGGAAGAAGGTAGTCTCAGAGTTTCCCAAAAAAAACCCAGCACTGATTTCACCCCAAAAGGCTTCAAACACAAGATTCACTTAGAACAAATGTTTCTGCTACAAAAACACGAGCAGAGTTTTAAACAGACGTCACCACTGCTTCATGTGTCACTTTATGTCGTCATGACATTAATCGGCAGCTTCCTTTTCCCCCCACTGAGGCCACGACCCCCAACCACAGCTCCAGTAATCAATAACCAATAAATAATATCACATCAAATCATCAGCTTGATCCAGTCTGAGTCTCAAAGTAAAACCATTTGTGTTTCCTCTGAGACAGATGCAGGAACTCGAAATGTCAGCGGGTGTCAGTGTGGGGGGAGGAAAGAGGAAAAACTCTGAGGAGATTCAAGTCACAAATTTATGAGAAAAAAAACAGGTGAAAACACAGATTCTAAAATCAGAGTATTTCGTCATGGCTGAACCTGAGCGTACAAGAAATGGTGTGTTTCTGTACAGCACCTTTCCAATCCAGTTATGTCACATCCTCATTCACACCGGAGGAATCTACGCTGGAGGAGAACCCTAACCCTAACCCGCTCTACCTCTGAGTCACACACGCCCCAGACTCTAGTCTGGGGCGTCCACTTTTAATAAAATGTATCAGTTTTAAATTCTGCTGAGCTTCCTCTTAATAAAGTTTTGATTTCATGTGAATGAGAGAGTTTCTGACTGATTAGCTGATTAACAGCTGAGACAGTGTGGGGGGGTTATCATGGTGTTAAGTGAGATTACGGTTTGCATAATGAGCTATTACATCACTGCCTCCTATTCCTCACAGACAGGAAGTGGACCTGCAGCCTTCAGGCAATCACAGAGCTACACCTGACCTAAACCTGACCCAAACCTGACCTAAACCATTTTGACCCAAAATGATGAGGATGATGCAGACAGAGGAGGCGTTAACATTGGCTGTTGGTCCTTAATGTTGAATGTTAATGTAACATTGTTTACGTCATTTGTTAACATCGTTTGTTAATGTCAATCTTTAACGTCGGCCGATAACATTGGTCGATAACGTCGGTCTTTACGTTCAATGTTAATGTTGGTCATTAAGTTGTTAACTTTGGGCGATAGCGTTGATCGTTCATGCCGGGTGTTAATGTCGGTGGTTGGCGTGCAGACCGGAGGTCAGGTGGTCAGATGATGTCTAATGGGAGAATAAATTTGATCACATCTGTGGATCCATTCTGCGATCTGTGGTCTTTGTCAGTTGGAGCTGCTCAGAGCTGATGATGCCGAAGATCTTTATTAAAGTCATAGGAACAGGAAACAGTAACCGTGGTTTTTCAAAGTAAAAGTGTAGATTAAAAGTCTGACTGGGACCAAAGAGTTTAAATGTTCATAGTGAAACTCTTCATCACAAGATGGGAGGAGGAGGATGAGGGGGGAGGAAGAGGAGGAAACAACAAACAACACCACAGACGATGTGCAATAATCCACATAATGTTTCTTTATAATTAGTGGATTACTGTGCATATAGTGTTTCTGTATATATTATGTGTATTTAATTTTTCTTTAACTGTGTACTTTATGTCTGTCTTTGAGCTGCTATAACAGGGAACTTTCCCCACTGTGGGATCAATAAAGTTTATCTGTCCTCACATCCACACAGTGACAGGAGGACATGGACTCACTGACGTCCACCTCCGTTAGTCTCAGGACTCAGTTTGCCCTCACGTCAAACACTTCACAGCTCAAACCGACATACAAACCAAAAACCTGAGACATCAGAGAGTCGTTGTCGGAAGGCAAGAGGACGACCAGACACATGATCAGCATGACGAGGACATGCTAAATATCATGTCGTTGTCCTGGTGGACAGATTTGGGACATTTGGATAATTTGGGAATTAGAAATCAGGTCTGAACCTTCAGGTCTCACCTTTTGTGATCCAGAGGATGCGCTGCGTTTGACGGATGAGCGTTTGAACGATCCGTTAGTCCCTCGATGTCCTCTGCTGTCCATGATGAGTTAAGCTGTTGTCCTCGCTGATCCTCTGCTGTCCTCCTGTCTCCTCCTTCGTCTCCTCTCCTGTCTCCTCAGGTCTCTCAGGTCATCGTCCTCCTGCGGTCCAGCCTTCGGTGGCGTGCTGCATTCAGGCGTCCGTAGTGGGATGTGACAGGCAGAGACCCCGTCGTCCTGTAATCAGGATTAGTGGACGCTGCCGAGGACGGAGGGCAGTGCTCTTTAATGGAAGGAGATTTAACAAATGGTGATTGAAGGTAAATCTACTTTAGGACGACTCAGCGTCCAAAAGCACTGAGAACTGACAGCAGAGCGACAGAGAGATTATTTATTGGTCTCTGCTGCTCTTCAGGTCAAAGCCACCGAATCATTCAGTCACAGACAAATGCATTAAAACTAAAGTAGGACATGCTGGTAATGGACAGCTGAGGAGTGGTACCGACATTAGATAGAAGACAAAGACATAAGACAGACAGGGGCGGTGGGCAGGAGGCAGGTGGTTGTTTAGGGATTGGGGGGGTTAGTGATGTGTTCACATCAAGAGCACGTGCTGATCGAAGCTGTATCCGATCAACTAAATGACCCCCTGAATCCTAAAGACCCCCCAGGAGTGCCTGTGTGGGGGGCATAAAATGCTTCACATGGCTGTGGGTCCCACAGAAGCTGTTTTAATATACATCTTGAAGAGTTTTACAGGGTAAACCTTTGGCTTTATAACTTTTTAACACTAGCCGGAACCTTAAATGCATCTAAAACATATCAAGTGTGAACATGTGATGATGAAACTAGGAACTGAGAGGTGAAGCTGGATCAAAAATACAAAGACGGCTTTATTTGATGTCTGATTTAATGTGAAATAAATGTGATTGAATGTTTGACTGTTGATTGTTAATGAAGCTGAAACCTGCAGGATTAAACACACACACAGATGAGGATGTGATCTGGTTCTGACTACGAACAGGATTACTGTCGTGTCTCCGACGGTTCAGCTTCTGTCTCTTCATGTCTTTGTGTTTCTGACTTCAGCATCATTCTTCCTAAATGTTGAACTCGTCTCTCAGAGTGAAGAGAAGCAAACTCAGCTCCACAGAAATCCTCTGTTCACACAAAAATCATCTGATGAAGTTTGAGGAGAGCCGACACAGATTAACAGTGGACCTAACAAAGCTGGATAAACATCATGCTTATCATCCACAGTGAACAGTCCACTGGCGGCCCTCGGACTGGCTTTTCGTTTGTATGGAATGGATGTAGAACATATTCCTGAAGGCATCATTTACAGTGAGGCAAAAGTATTTAGTCAGCCACCAATTGTGCAAGTTCTCCCACTTAAAAAGATGAGAGAGGCCTGTAATTTTCATCATAGGTACACTTCAACTATGAGAGACAAAATGAGGGGAAAGAATCCAGGAAATCACATTGTAGGATTTTTAATGAATTAATTGGTAAATTCCTCGGTAAAATAAGTATTTGGTAACCTACAAACAAGCAAGATTTCTGGCTCTCACAGACCTGCAACTTCTTCTTTAAGAGGCTCCTCTGTCCTCAACTCGTTACCTGTATTAATGGCACCGGTTTGAACTGGTTATCAGTATAAAAGACACCTGTCCACAACCTCAAACAGTCACACTCCAAACTCCACTATGGCCAAGACCAAAGAGCTGTCAAAGGACACCAGAAACAAAATTGTAGACCTGCACCAGGCTGGGAAGACTGAATCTGCAATAGGTAAGCAGCTTGGTGTGAAGAAATCAACTGTGGGAGCAATTATTAGAAAATGGAAGACATACAAGACCACTGATAATCTGCCTCGATCTGGGGCTCCACGCAAGATCTCCCCCGTGGGGTCAAAATGATCACAAGAACGGTGAGCAAAAATCCCAGAACCACACGGGGGGACCTAGTGAATGACCTGCAGAGAGCTGGGACCAAAGTAACAAAGGCTACCATCAGTAACACACTACGCCGCCAGGGACTCAAATCCTGCAGTGCCAGACGTGTCCCCCTGCTTAAGCCAGTACATGTCCAGGCCCGTCTGAAGTTTGCTAGAGAGCATTTGGATGATCCAGAAGAGGATTGGGAGAATGTCATATGGTCAGATGAAACCAAAATAGACCTTTTTGGAAAAAACTCAACTTGTCGTGTTTGGAGGAGAAAGAGTTGCATCCAAAGAACACCATACCTACTGTGAAGCATGGGGGTGGAAACATCATGCTTTCGGGCTGTTTTTCTGCAAAGGGACCAGGACGACTGATCCGTGTAAAGGAAAGAATGAATGGGGCCATGTATCGTGAGATTTTGAGTGAAAACCTCCTTCCATCAGCAAGGGCATTGAAGATGAAACGTGACTGGGTCTTTCAGCATGACAATGATCCCAAACACACCGCCCAGGCAACGAAGGAGTGGCTTCGTAAGAAGCATTTCAAGGTCCTGGAGTGGCCTAGCCAGTCTCCAGATCTCAACCCCATAGAAAATCTTTGGAGGGAGTTGAAAGTCCGTGTTGCCCAGCAACAGCCCCAAAACATCACTGCTCTAGAGGAGATCTGCATGGAGGAATGGACCAAAATACCAGCAACAGTGTGTGAAAACCTTGTGAAGACTTACAACCTTGTAAAGCGCTTTGAGTAGTTGAAATAACTAGAAAGGCGCTATACAAATACAGACCATTTACCATTTTACCATTTACAGAAAACGTTTGACCTCTGTCATTGCCAACAAAGGGTATATAACAAAGTATAGAGATGAACTTTTGTTATTGACCAAATACTTATTTTCCACCATAATTTTGCAAATAAATTCTTTAAAAATCAGACAATGTGATTTTCTGTTTTGTTTTTTTTTCTTTTTTTTCATTTTGTCTCTCATAGTTGAGGTGTACCTATGATGAAAATTACAGGCCTCTCACCTTTTTAAGTGGGAGAACTTGCACAATTGGTGGCTGACTAAATACTTTTTTGCCCCACTGTATATGTCAGGGAAAACATGGAGATCAGGGTATTCTGAAACTCCCCATGAGAACTCACCTCCATCCTCTCACTTTGAGCTCCTCAGATGGTTGGAAAGGAAGGAGTCTCTAAGAGCTGTGCATGGTTTCATCCTGGTGGGGGGTGTTCACACATATCCCACTGGGGGGCATCTCACTGACTTTGTGCCTCTGGTTTGAGAGCAACCTGGGGAAGGAAACCTTTCTGTACACGACAGTAAATCTGTGAAATATGTTAATCAGGAATCCCTCAAAGCTCTGGGGGTTTCAGACAGGCTCAGAACCTCAGAGTCCACGTCTGAGACACATGCCAGAGGGACACTGAAAAACCCGACCAACCAGACGCCGTCATCAAGGGGGGGTGTAATTCCACAGACAGACGTGTGAGACAGACAGGTGTGTGACAGACAGACGTGTGAGATAGACAGGTGTGTGAGACAGACAGACGTGTGAGATAGACAGGTGTGTTAGACAGACAGACGTGTGAGATAGACAGGTGTGTTAGACAGACAGACATGTGAGATAGACAGGTGTGTTAGACAGACAGGTGTGTGAGACAGACAGACGTGTTGGACAGACAGGTGTGTGAGACTGTGCGTCTCTGAGGAGGGACAGAAGCGTCGGTGTGTGGACACTGTGTGTTGTTGCAACAACAGTTTTAGATTCAGAAGTCTGAAGTCGGACATTTAGAAAACACTTTGAATGCCTCATTGGTTAAAAACAGAGAGGGGTCATCGGATTGGCTGACTTTAGCTGATCAGCTGATTTTATTGATTCTGATTTAAAGGGACAGGGAAAACAGGAAATGAGAACCATGTGCAAACAAAGACAAGTGAAGAGGTCTGTCTGCCGACAGGACTTCAGGATGCCACGGTGTTGGTGTGTTTGAGGAATTCAGTACCTCACAGTGTTGGTGTGTTTGAGGACTTCAGTACCTCACAGTGTTGGTGTGTTTGAGGACTTCGGGACCTCACGTTGTTGGTGTGTTTGAGGACTTTGGGACCTTACGGTGTTGGTGTGTTTGAGGACTTCAGGACGCCACGGTGTTGGTGTGTTTGAGGACTTCAGTACCTCACGGTGTTGGTGTGTTTGAGGACTTCAGTACCTCACAGAGTCCGTGTGTTTGAGGACTTCAGTACCTCACAGTGTCCGTGTGTTTGAGGACTTCAGTACCTCACAGTGTCGGTGTGTTTGAGGTCTTCAGGACGCCACAGTGTCGGTGTGTTTGAGGACTTCAGGACGCCACAGCGTCGCTGTGTTTGAGGACTTCAGGACGCCACAGTGTTGGTGTGTTTGAGGACTTCAGGACGCCACAGTGTTGGTGTGTTTGAGGACTTCAGGACGCCACAGTGTTGGCAGCAGTCAGCAGAGAGGAGAAGAGAGAGTCCGGTCTTTGTTTCAACAGGTCTGGACAATCGAATTCGACGACCTGCAGGACGACAGAGAAGTTCACACAGGTGACCCGGAACATTCTTGGATCATCTGTGAGCTCTCAGAAATATTCCACCATGACACGAACAATTCACACATGAACCCATCATGTCTGAACAAACAGCTGTCAGTGTTAACCTGAAGGGGTCTGACCTGTCCATACCTATGTGACACCTGTCTGACACCTGTTAGTTACCTGTCCTTGGCTGAGGACCAGGACGCGGTCGGCTTGCAACACCGTGTTGATGCGGTGAGCGATGGTCAGCACGGTGCTGCACTCAAACGCCTCCCTGATGGTGGTCTGGATCAGAGCGTCCGTCTCCGCATCGACAGACGCCGTCGCCTCGTCCAATAGGACGATCTGGTGGAGGGGAGGGGGCACACAAGTGAGACAGACAGACAGACAGGCAGAGAGACAGACAGACAGACAGACAGACAGACCTTGGAGTGGTGCAGCAGGGCTCTGCTCAGACTCATCAGCTGTCTCTCTCCCACTGAGAAGTTTCCTCCAGCGTCCGTCAGCTCGGCCTCCAGTTTCCCGTCTAGACTGCAGACCTGATCAATGCCATGAGGAAGAGGAGAAGAAGAAACAACTGGTCATCCAATCAGAGATGAGCGCCTCATCAGTTCAATGAGAGCGATCAGCTAGTAATAATAATAATGATGGCCGCTGTGTAAAATCAGAGGACGAGAACACGTACGGCATCCTTCATGTAGGTCTTCTCCAGCACGGCCCAGATCTCCTCATCACTGTGGCGGCTGAACGGGTCCAGGTTATACCTGCACACACACACACCTGTCGTGTCGTTTCCATGGAGACAGGACAGGAAGTGGGCACTAACAGGAAGCAGGTGAGATTACCTGACTGTCCCAGTGAAGAGCACGGGGTCCTGGGAGATGATGGACAGTTTGGTGCGCAGGTCGGACAGGCTGATGGAGGTGATGTCTACGCCGTCGATCAAGATGCTTCCTGCTGCTGGCTCAACCAGCCTGAAGAGAGCGACGGCCAGAGACGACTTTCCTGGATACACAGACACATTCACTCTCATCTGAGCACATCTGAGCACACCTGACCACGCATGACCCAGACCCTGTCCACTCCAGGTCCAGCTGGGGGGGGCAGCAGTAAAGCTCCACATCTTCCTGGAGATCCTTGAAGTGTTCCCAGTGCTAATGGGACATCCCATCTCAGAATGATGCAGGAAACGTCACCATCGCCATCACCCACCCCGGTAGCAGTACGAAGATGGACGTTGGCCACTGGAACATAATTGCTCTACTGAACTGGATTTAAATTGAAGGGACTCCAGCAGACATGTTCTTACCAGAGCCGGTCCTTCCTACAATGCCGAGCTTCTCGCCGCCTCTGATGTGGAGCTGCAGCCCATTGAGGACAACGGGCGAGTCCTGCCTGTACCTCATCTGATAGTCCAGGAAGGTGATGGCTCCATGCTGAGGCCAGTCCTCTGGGACTGGATTCACCTGCCGCTGGCCCATGGACTCCGAGGGGCAGCCCTGAAACAGGAACGACACGTCAGGGAAAGGACCAACAGGCAGCAGGGCTGGCTGCCAGGATTGGAATGTTTGGGAATGTCTGAGAATGTACGGGAATGTCTGGGAATGTTTGGGAATCTCACGAGTCCAGACTCCACTGTGACCTCAGAGTAGCTGTGATTAGCTCTAAACACTCCCCACTGCTCCTGACTGAGTTTTACAGCTTTGTCCGTGGAAGCGACACTGAACGAACCAGGAACACTGAGAGGCCAAGACAGCAGCTCGCCGTCCGCCTGTCCAGCCGGGTTATAAACCTAAACACGATATCCGGATGGCTCCAGTGAGGTCGCTGAGCTATGCCATCATGTTTATTAGGAGTGTAGAAACACGCCGGTGACTGACCGTGATGTACCGCAGCAGCCACTCCACGGAGATGAACCGGGCCTCTGCCTCCATCAGAGACTGGATCAGATACTGAGAGTTACTCGTCAGCTGGAAACACAAACATGAAACACGTGATTAGAGACACACCTCACATGTTCTGTTCACACCGAGTCACCAGCCGAAGCTTCCATCATAATAGACGTGTGCAGGCTGATTCATGTTTAGGTCAGAGGTCAGTTTGATGATGCAGCTCTCTGTAACGTCTCAGTTCATCCAGAATGCCAGCAGGTCACATGATCCCCGTTATCAGTTCAAGACAGTGGAAACATGGTCACATGATGACGGTCTCAGGGATCAGCCCCCCCTAGAGTTCACATCTGTTAGGTGTGTGTGTCAGGTGATAGTCTCACCTGTATGATGTAGCAGAGAGCGAGGGCCTTCATGGGGGGGCTGCAGACGTCGTTGGAGCTAAAGACAACAAGCAGAGCAACGGGCAGTGTCATGGCGGCACACAGAGCGTCCACCAGGAAGCAGAGCCAGCGCATGGCATAGTTAAACAGCAGGAAGTGGTTGGCGTTGACATCATACAGCCTCTTAAACCTGCAACACAGACGGGAGGGGTCATCCCGAGGAGACACCTGTGGTCCTCTTGTCCAGTTTACACCCCGACAAAAGAGCTCCAGGCAGACTGAACTGTGCCCCCCAGCTAAGATGCTACACTAGCATTAACATGTCAGACATGTTAAACATGTTAAACATTAACATGTCTGACATGTTGAACATGTTAAACATTAACATGTCTGACATGTTGAACATGTTAAACATTAACATGTCAGACATGTTAAACATGTTAAACATTAACATGTCTGACATGTTGAACATGTTAAACATTAACATGTATGACATGTTGAACATGTTAAACATTAACATGTATGACATGTTAAACATTAACATGTCTGACATGTCTGACATGTTAAACATTAACATGTCTGACATGTTGAACATGTTAAACATTAACATGTCAGACATGTTAAACATGTTAAACATTAACATGTCTGACATGTTGAACATGTTAAACATTAACATGTATGACATGTTAAACATTAACATGTCTGACATGTTAAACATGTTAAACATTAGCATGTCTGACATGTTGATCAAGATAAACATTAACATGTCTGACATGTTAAACATGTTAAACATGTTAAACATTAACATGTCTGACATGTTGATCAAGTTAAACATTAACATGTCTGACATGTTAAACATTAACATGTCTGACATGTTGATCAAGTTAAACATTAACATGTCTGACATGTTGATCAAGTTAAACATTAACATGTCTGACATGTTGATCATGTTAAACATTAACATGTCTGACATGTTGAACATGTTAAACATTAACATGTCTGACATGTTGAACATTAACATGTCTGACATGTTGAACATGTTAAACATTAACATGTCTGACATGTTGATCAAGTTAAACATTAACATGTCTGACATGTTGATCATGTTAAACATTAACATGTCTGACATGTTGAACATGTTAAACATTAACATGTCTGACATGTTTAACATGTTTAACATGTCTGACATGTTAAACATGTTAAACATTAGCATGTCTGACATGTTGAACATTAACATGTCTGACATGTTGAACATGTTAAACATTAGCATGTCTGACATGTTGAACATTAACATGTCTGACATGTTGAACATGTTGGACATGTTGAACATGTTGAACATGTTAAACATTAACATGTATAGCTCCAGCATGTTGAACATAAACATGCAGAGGAGCTGAAATGCTTCAGGGAAAACTGCAAAAATTATTTAAGGTGAGGGACAGACAGATGGGAGACAGACAGGTGTAAGGTTTGAGACAGGTGTGAAGTGTCTTACAGCTGCGTGTACTGGGGGCTCCTGCCATAGGCCTGGATGGTGCTCAGGCCCTGGATGATGGAGGAGCACAGAGAGATGCAGGGAGAGCGACTGGTGTTCTCCATCTTCTTTAACTCACAGACGTTCTTCAGGAACGTCCTGCTCGGAAAACACGAACTGTCACTCCACTATCACTCTACCGTCACTCCATCGTCACTCCACCGTCACTCCATCGTCACTCCACTATTACTCTACCATCACTCCATTGTCACTCCATCGTCACTCCACCGTCACTCCATCGTCACTCCACTATTACTCTACCGTCACTCCATCGTCACTCCACTATCACTCTACCGTCACTCCATCGTCACTCCATCGTCACTCCACCGTCACTCCATCGTCACTCCACTATTACTCTACCATCACTCCATTGTCACTCCATCGTCACTCTACCGTCACTCTACTGTCACTCCGCTGTCACTCTACCGTCACTCCACTATCACTCTACCGTCACTCCGCTGTCACTCTACCGTCACTCCATCGTCACTCCATCGTCACTCCATCGTCACTCCACTATCACTCTACTGTCACTCCACCGTCACTCCACTATCACTCTGCCGTCACTCTATCGTCACTCTACTGTCACTCCACTATCACTCTACTATCACTCCACCATCACTCCACTATCACTCTACCGTCACTCCACCATCACTCCACTATCACTCTACTGTCACTCCACTATCACTCTACCGTCACTCCACCATCACTCTACCGTCACTCCACCATCACTCCACCGTCACTCCACTATCACTCTACTGTCACTCCACTATCACTCTACTATCACTCCACCATCACTCCACTATCACTCTACCGTCACTCCACGATCACTCTACTGCCACTCCGCTGTCACTCTATCACTCTACCGCCACACTACCGTCTCTCTACTGTCACTCCACTATCACTCTACTATCACTCCACTATCACTCTGCCGCCACTCTATCGTCACTCCGCTGTCACTCCACCATCACTCTACTGTCACTCCACTATCACTCTACTATCACTCCACTATCACTCTACTATCACTCCACTATCACTCTACCGTCACTCCACCATCACTCTACCGTCACTCCACTATCACTCCACCGTCACTCCACTATCACTCTACTATCACTCCACCGTCACTCCACTATCACTCTACCGTCACTCCACCGTCACTCCACGATCACTCTACCGCCACTCCGCTGTCACTCTATCACTCTACCGCCACACTACCGTCTCTCTACTGTCACTCCACTATCACTCTACTATCACTCCACTATCACTCTGCCGTCACTCTATCGTCACTCCGCTGTCACTCCACCATCACTCCACTATCACTCTACTGTCACTCTACTGTCACTCCACTATCACTCTACTATCACTCTACTATCACTCCACTATCACTCCACTATCACGCTACTATCACTCCACCGTCACTCCACCATCACTCCACTATCACTCTACCGTCACTCCACTATCACTCTACTGTCACTCCACTATCACTCTACTATCACTCCACCGTCACTCCACTATCACTCTACCGCCACTCCACCGTCACTCCACGATCACTCTACCGCCACTCCGCTGTCACTCTATCACTCTACCGCCACACTACCGTCTCTCTACTGTCACTCCACTATCACTCTACTATCACTCCACTATCACTCTGCCGTCACTCTACCGTCACTCCACTATCACTCTACTGTCACTCCACTATCACTCTGCCGTCACTCTATCGTCACTCCGCTGTCACTCCACTATCACTCTACCGTCACTCCGCTGTCACTCCACCGTCACTCCACTGACCGTGATCCTCAGAAAATATTCCTCCTGGTTTATCCTGTGGTGTTCCTGATGAATCGGTTTGTGTGTTTAATGAATTTGTGGTTAATGGGACAAACCCCAGCGTCACAGGTACAGTCAGACTTATATGAATCCGTGTAAATCAGTCAGTTGTATCCAGCTGTGCAACATGATAGCAAACCTTCACTGGACAGGAAATAGTGGCGTCCTGCTCTGTTTATGGATCTTTTCACATTGTTGATCTGCACTTTATTAAACTGACTGACTGAGCAGGTGTGGATGATTTTCAGATCAGACCTTCTATACCGACACATAAACCGGACCACAGTGGTCTATTTACCTTTGACATAAACATTATCATCACTCCAGCTCACACTGATAATATCTGCCTGTATGCAGACGATACAGGCTTTTATGCATCTGATTTCCCTTGTACTGAAGTTAAATTGAGTTTAACGTCAGACGTTGCATCAGGATCTCAGTAAGAATATGTTCCTCTTAGGATATCATGACTCCAGACACAGATCTCTGGACTTCACATATTTACCGGTACTGATATTGACACTGCTTGACCTTATAAATTCCTGTGAATGTGGCAGCATGTGGAGCAACTGGCACGAAAACTAGAGATAAGTTTAAGATGATTCCTTCTTTTAGAATGAAGTTAAAATGAGGGAAAAATATGTTCAGTGTCTGCTCTTCAGTACGGAGAGCTCCATCCTCATGCAGCACCACCTTAAGTCAAGTCCAAGTAACTTTTGATGAGCAGCAGCAACAGCAGCCTGTCAGGTCTCTAGTCTTATCTCTGGGGTCTCAGGTTTCAGGTCTGAGGTCTGTGTTCTCAGACCACTTGGATCACGTGGTGTCTTTGATGAACTTCTGCTGACTCACCGGAGGAGGAAGGTGAAGAGGGTCACCAGGACGAAGACAGGCAGCAACATGATGGGGAAGATGATGGAGTTGATGATGCAGACGCAGATGGCGATCAGACAGAAGAGCAGCAGGGCATTGAGATGGTGAGGCACCAAAGAATCCACCTCGTCCTGATACCTGGAGAAGCAGTTAAGGATGCGGCCGCTCGGAGTCGTGTCAAAGAAACTCATTGGACTGCAGATGACCTGAGGGAGACACCAGCCAATCAGTTGTCTGCATTCTTACAATAGCCAACCAGCTGTCTGCATTTTCACACCAACAAACAAGACTTCCTGTCCAATTAATGGTCTTAGCGATGGGAGGATGTGTGAATACTGCCCCCTGCTGGACAACAGGTTGACACAGGCTGTCCACTCACGTTCAGGTTTTGGGTGTCGGGTTAGGGAACAGTTTGCCATTAGAACAAGATGGACCACAGTGAGGCTCTGACCTTGCTCAGCAGGCCGTTGTGCAGCGCCGTGGAGGCGTGGAATGTCACCTTGACGTAACAGAAACATTTGATGACACAGGCGGCGAGCAGGAAGACGATCATTATGCCAAACATGAGCTGGTAGAAGGACAGGTTGGCGTTCAGAGACACGTCTCCTCGCTGTGACCACGTCACGTTGGCAGTCTGAGGAACAACACGGAGACAACCTGAGTCCAGCTGGAAGCCCCCCCCACTGCAGATGAACAACCACACACACACTGAGCACACACACACACACACACACACACAGCAGACGCTCTGACATCTCTGCAGCTGCAATTATTCATTCAGCTGCGTTTTTAGCTGCAACCAAAAAACGTGTTTGGTTTATGAGGACATAAACACGTGTTCTGACTTCCTGACAACCAACAAGTCAAAGTCTTCCTGCTCTATCTGTGTGATTATTGATTAGTGCTTATTGATTCAGTGGAAAGCAGCTGCAGCTGGTGTTTGGGGTTTTAAAGGCTGACAGCTCACTGACCATCTCCACAGAAACATTACAACCCCCCCCAAGGCATCGTGGGAGGAGTCTCACCCCGTGTCCCTGCTGCAGCCAGTAGCTGAGCCACCAGTAGCTCAGAGCTGTGACCACGATCAGCACGATGAAAAGGAGGAAGACGAAGACACTCACACAGAAACCTGCAGCAACATCAGACACAGCTGTCAACACGGGGCTTTTATTTTGAAGGGCACAGTGTGCGTGTGCGTGTGTGTGTACCTCCGGCTGCCTCACAGTACTGTCCAAACGTTTTCCAGGTGATCAAACTGTTCTTGTTTTTCTCCTGGTCGATCAGCTGATCAGCAGCTTCACACAGAACACATACACATTGTTGATTGCGGTATTGATCCACAATAAAGAAAACTTCACATATTAATTCATTCATTAACACTGATTCATTCTATACATGAAACACACACGCACAGTGCAGCAGTGATCAGGATAGTAACTAATAACTGCAATATTTCTCAGCATGTGATCATGTGTCATTTTGGCGCCACCTGTGAGCGGCACGGGTCACTTCCTGTTTACATCAGATGTTTTTGTCTCCATGGCAACTGACACACACACAAACAAATATGAGTTGTTGGTGGTGCAGCTGGATACTCGGTCGGAGTCACGGCTCCAAGATACTACAGACTTCACATGTGTTAGGACAGGACTTACAGCCGAGTCTTATACATGATATGAAATGTTTTGGGTTGTTTTTACTCCCAGTTCTAAATAAAAAGTGACCACACGTGTTCATCTACGACACGCCGAAGACACGGGTCAGCGCGTCCTCGCGAGGACGTTTGTGTTTGGGTGGATACCAGTGGGCGTCTCATGGACTCACGTATGCAGTCGGCTGACGGGGCGTCTGTGCTCTCATCCGACATGTCGAAGGCTGCGGGGAACCAAGCAGGCCGTTATTCACAAAGCAGTCACATGACCAGATCACCACGTGACAACAATACGACAGGTGCAGTGTCACAGAGGACGAATTCATTCAGCCCGGAAACGCAAAGTCAGACAGTTGTCATGGTGACCACACAGCTGGTCTCAGACCAGGTGGTATGACGACAGGTGAGTCCATCTGCACAGACTCGGTCGGGACTCAGAACACACAGAAACAGGGGCTGACCCCTGGAGTCACAATCACAAACATCTGACATCATCATCATCTTCATCATCACTGACAGACCAATCAGACGAGCCGATGTCTTCAGTCCACTGAGACAGCAAACATCAAACGTCTCAGCTGCCAACAAATCCATAATAATAATATAATAATAATAATAATAATAACATGTAGTCATGTATAATTTGTTAGAGACACATGATGTCATAAAACAACCTGAATATGACCCCCCCGTACCTGGATTGACTGTCCCTCTGTCAAGTTGGCCTTTCAGCTCCACCTTCTTCTTCTTCTCTTCTCTCTGAGGCTGGAAACAGGAAACAGCAGCACCATGTGACGACCTTAAACAGACATTTTACTAAAATAATAAAAACTGAATCTTGAGGTTCTGCTCATTTTCTTCAATTCTTGAAGGTTCCTTCAGTCTCTCAGTGATCCACTGATAGTTGTCTAAACATCCAGGGGTTCATCCTCTGCAGACAGGAGCTGCTGTCTGCTGGTTCATCCTCTGCAGATAGGAGCATGGACACTGATGGGAGGGAAAGAAATGGGTCTGAAGGAGACCTGCTGACCAGCTGACGTCCCAGTTGACAGGTTTTTTATGAGTTTCTGTTGTCATAGTGATGGTTTTACCTGTGGGATTATCATGGGGGGGGTTAAACCAGCACAGTCTGAATGGACTTTTGGTGCAGCGTGTTGAGGGTTACAGACAGTCTTGAGTGTTTGGTCAGAACACCCCCCTCCCCCACCAGAAACCAACACAAAGAGACCCCCCGAGGAGACCCAACTGCTAACGTACCATCCTCTCCAACAGGTGTTTTGTGACAAGCTCAGCATAGTGTCCCTTCTCCCTCATCAGGTCCAGGTGATTTCCTGCTTCTAGCACCGTCCCATCCTTCAGGACCAGAACCTCGTCACAGAACTCCATGAACTGACGGACCCAGAGACACAGACCCCCGGTCACTCCATCAGAACACACCCACCGAACCACAGGGGACCACACAAGTCCGCACCGCTGCAGGGACGACCTCAAGCTAAGCTCTACAGACCAGTCTGGACTAACCTGGAGCTGATGGGTAATCAGGATGACGGACTTCCCCCGCAGCTCCTTCCTGATGCACTCTTGGAACACATGTGTTCCTACGTGGGCGTCGAGGGCAGACAGCGGGTCGTCCAGCAGGTACAGGTCTCTGTCGGCGTAGACGGCTCGGGCCAGACTGATTCTCTGTCTCTGCCCCCCCGACAGGTTGACACCCTGCTCTCCAACCTGGAGACACAGCGTCTTGTATCAGGAGGACGTCTGAGGACAAACTCGGCGGGTTTGATGTGTTGATGTGTGGATGTGTTGGATGTGTTAAACTGTCAGAATTCAAATTAAAAATAGTTGAGGAAGGTTATTGTCAGATTAATCGATGATGACAAATGTCATCAGTCACATCTTCATAACCGGATTAATTACATTAAATTAGCTCTGACTCCCATTAAACACACTGGATTTAAATGTCATGCACACAATTTGGCAGAACAGCCAAAGACCAACGGCACAAAATTTAGCTCAGAGTGGATTTTATACTGGTTCAAAAGTGGAGTGCACCCGGGTTCAGACCGGTTTAGACTGGTAGGTGTATCTCACCAGCGTCTGGTCACCATGGGGCAGGATGGCCAGGTCAGCATCCAGGCTGCAGCTGTTCAGGACTCTGTTGTACCTGCAGAGGATCCACACATCAGTTCAGGTGTCGCTTGAATCAGTTGCCCCATAAGAGCACCGCCTACCTGAACCGGTCCAGAGGCGCCCCCATCAGAATGTTGTCCTCAACCGTCCCAAAGAATATCCAGGCCTGCTGGGAGGCATAGGCGATCGACCCGTCCACACAGACCGAGCCCTGCTGCAGGTACATCTGATGGACAGACAGGTGGACACGGCGCAGACAGACAGTCAGATGGACAAAGTGGAGACAGGGTACAGACAGACAGACAGTGTGATGGGAAAATAATTAGAACGCTGCTGCTCGTGTTCTGACGAGAACTAAAAGAAGAGACCACATTTCTCCTGTACTGGCTTCTCTTCATTGGCTTCCAGTAAAATCTAGAATAGAGTTTAAAATCCTTCTCCTCACCTACAAGGCTCTTAAGGGTCAGGCCCCATCATATCTTAAAGATCTTATAGTACCGTACTACCCCACTAGAGCACTGCGCTCCCAGAATGCAGGTCTACTGGTGGTTCCTAAAGTCTCCAAAAGTAGTTCAGGAGCCAGAGCTTTCAGCTATCAGGCTCCTCTCCTGTGGAATCTCCTTCCAGTTTGGGTTCGGGGGGCAGACACCCTCTCTACATTTAAGAGTAGACTAAAAACCTTCCTTTTTGACAAAGCATATATTTAAGGGCTGGATCAGGCCTTAGACCAGCCCCTAGTTATGCTGCTATAGGTTCAGACTGCCGGGGGACTCCTATGGTGCACTGAGCTCCTCTATTCTCTCTCCTCCTCTTCCTCTCCATCGTTATGTCTCATGTCAGTCAAATGTCTGCCTCTAACTTGCTGTCTTCCCCGGAGCGTTTCTGTGCTTTCTCATCTCTCAGGTTCCTGTGGATCCTGTGGATCCTGGTCCTGGCCCTGCTGATGTGGTTCTCTGGTTCCTGCGGGTCCTGGTCCCGGTCCCGCTGATGTGGTTCTCTGGTTCCTGTGGATCCTGGTCCTGGTTCTGCTGATGTGGTTCCCTGGTTCGTATGGATCCTGGTCCTGGCCCCGCTGATGTGGTTCTCCACCAGCCAATGGATGTGCGTCTGTCCAAGGCTCCAGCCTGTCCGTCCTTGGGAGCTGGATCTCTCCTTCACTGTGGTGCTCCTGGAGGTTTCTCTTTTCCCACTGGGTTTTTTGAGTTTTTCCTTCCCGAAGAAGGAGGGTCATAAAGGGCAGGTGATGCCTCGGACTGATCCATCGGACTGATCCACTGGCCTCATCGACTGCTGGACTCTTTATTAGATTGCTTGTTTGCTTACACTTGTTTATTTCAGTGAACTTTGTAAAGCACTATGAGACACTCTGTTGTGATATTGGGCTATACAAATAAAATTGAATTGAATTGAATTGAATTGAATTGAATTGAATTGTTTCTCACCACTCTCTTACCTTGTCCTTGTACAACTATCTACATTGTATTGTCTTCTCTGTCTGCTCTGCAACTCTACACATCTGCTGTTTAGACATTATCATGTTATCGTGTGGGAGCAGTCTGCCCCCCGAGATCCTCCTTTCTGTGTCACATAAAAACTCCTGTGGAGAGTAGGACTTTGTCTCACTCTCTGCAGACTGCTGTGCACTCTGTCTGATTGTCTGACCTTCTATAAAGACATCCTGTTTTCCAAACTCTTATTTCAGTTCTCACCAATAGAATAATTTCCACAACAGACAGACAGACAGGGTGCAGACAGACAGACGGACACGGTGCAGACAGACAGGTGGACTCACCTGTTCTAACAGACTGCAGATCAGTGATGTCTTCCCGCTGCCAACGTTCCCACAAACACCCAACAGGCGGCCCTGGACAACCACACACACCATCTTCATCACCATCATCACCATCATCATCATCATCACAATCTTCATCACCATCACCATCATCACCATCATCACCATCATCACCATCATCATCCTCACCATCTTCATCACCACCATCATCATCCTCACATCGTCATCACCATCATAATCTTCATCAGATTCATCAGACAGGTGTATTACAGTAATCTGACCTTGTGTAGTGTGAAGGAGATGTCCCTCAGGGTGGGCAGCAGGTCGGAGGTTCTGATTTTGGACACCAGGCCGTCCCTGTCCTCTGTGTGGGGGGGGTGAGGAGGTTTGGTCCAGGACAGCGAGGCATTCTTTAGGATGACAGCTGCTGACCTGCAGTCTGTGTTCTGGATGACATACGACTCTGGATTCTCTATGAGCAGTAACCTCTGCAAAACACACACAATCAATCAATCAATCAATCAATCAATCAGTGTTTCTCTCTCCAGCTCCAGGTCACAGCAGTGTTTCTCTCAGACTGTTTCCATAAAGAGCAGCTCAGAACAAACTCTTTCATTCAGAGACCAAAGATTCAGGAATTCAACAGGAAGGATTCAAGAATCCCCACAGAGCAGCTCAGAGATTAGATTAGGACACAGTGGAGGAAGAACTCCCCTTTAACGGGAGGAACTCCCCTTTAACGGGACGAACTCCCCTTTAACGGGAAGAAACCTGGAACAGAACCAGGCTCAGAGGTGGGGGGGGCATTCTGTCAGGGTCGGTGGCTGACGATCCACAGCAGGAGAACCAGGACCAGGATCCACAGGAACCTGAGAACCACAGCAGGAGAACTCATATCACATATTAACTGTTGTCATGTTTTTACCTGCTACCATATTGATCAGTATCAGTCACATTGATCAGTATCAGTCACATTAATCAGTACTGTAGTTACTGTTAGTATTTTAGTTGCTGTTGGTTCTCCCTCTCTCTCCCAACATGGACCCCAACAGAAAGCCCCCCCCCCCCGAGCCTGGTTCTGTTTGAGATTTCTTCCCGTTAAAGGGGAGTTCTCCCGTTAAAGGGGAGTTCTTCCTCCACTGGGTCCTAATCTAATCTCTGAGCTGCTCTGTGGGGATTCTTGAATCCTTCCTGTTGAATTCCTGAATCTTTGGTCTCTGAATGAAAGAGTTTGTTCTGAGCTGCTCTTTATGGAAACAGTCTGAGAGAACACTGCTGTGACCTGGAGCTGGAGAGAGAAACACTGATTGATTACCTGGAGGCGACCAATGGACACGGCAGCTTCAGCAAGCGACTTGATGGCAGTGGGCAACATGGACAGAATGAACCTCATGCAGTTGAAGATGGTGACAACAGGATAAGCCTGATGAAAAACAACACAGAGTGAGACCAGGACACAGGACGGGGGGGGTAGTAGTACCAGTACAGGTACGAGTACCTGTCAGTCAGTACTGACCGTGCTGGTGTTCAGAGGGAGGCCCAGCCAGGTGTGGACGATGAAGGTGCACATGGTGGCGATTATGGGGACCAGAGGGCTGATGGTCACACTGAAGTTCTGAATGAGAGCAGCTTTCTCCAACATCCTCCTCTCTGAGGTCCTGATGTCTGAGACACACACACATACACACAGTGAGTGGAGGGGGGGGGGTGGACTATTGCCCACAGTGTTTCTGTCAGTCGTCAATAACTCTGAACATTACTTTTGATCAGATCTTCTCTAATCAGTGACCTGTCCGGCCTGACCTGCAGGCTGACACCTGCCTGCTGCTGGTCGCAGTGAAAATGTGGAGCAGAATTTAATTCATTTGGCCGTTCCCTCAATAATAAAGCAGAATGGATTTGATCATGACAGCACAGACAATGAACTGACATGGACATGGAAACAACACTGTAACAACACGGTAACAACAAGATAACAACGGGTAACAACAAGATAACAACACAGTAACAACAAGAAAACATGGTAACAACAAGATAACAACACGGTAACAACAAGATAACAACACAGTAACAACAAGAAAACACGGTAACAACAAGATAACAACACGGTAACAACAAGATAACAACAGGTAACAACAAGACAACAACACGGTAACAACAAGATAACCACACGTAACAACAAGATAACAACACGGTAACAACGCAGTAACAACAAGATAACAACATGGTAACAACACGGTAACAACAAGATAACAACACGGTGACAACAAGATAACACGGTAACAACACGGTAACAACAAGATAACAACACGGTAACAACATGGTAACAACAAGATAACATGGTAACAACACGGTAACAACACAATAACAATCAATCAATCTTCATTTAAACAGCACCAATTCATAACAGCTTTCTGTCAGGGTCCATGTTGGGTGGAGGTTGGAGAGAGAGAGAGAGAGAGAGAGACAGAGACAGAGACAGAGAGAGAGAGACAGAGAGAGAGAGAGAGAGACAGAGAGAGAGAGAGAGAGAGAGACAGAGAGAGAGAGAGAGAGAGAGACAGAGAGAGAGAGAGAGAGAGAGAGAGAGAGAGAGAGAGAGAGAGACAGAGAGAGAGGGAGGGAGAACAAACAGCAACCAATATACTAACAGGAACTAGAACACTGACAATAGGAATATGACTAATAAATTAGCAATATGGTAGCACTGAAAAACATGATGAGTGGCCGATGATTCGCAGCACTGGGAGCACAGTGCTCTAGTGGGGTAGTACGGTACTATGAGCTCTTTAAGAGATGATGGAGCCTGAACATTAAGAGCTTTGGAGGTGAGGAGAAGGATTTTAAACTCTATTCTAGATTTGACTGGAAGCCAGTGAAGAGAAGCCAGTACAGGAGAAAGATGGTCTCTTCTCTTAGTTCTCGTCATGGGGCCTGATTTTAGCAATATTACGGAGAAAGAAAAAGGCAGTTCTAGAAATCAGTTTAATATGGGAGTTAAAATCCTGATCAAAGATTCCTCCCAGTGGAGCTGGAGGCCAGAGTAATGCCATCCAGAGCAGTTATGTTGGTAGAAAAGGTGTCCCTAAGGTGTCTGGGGCCAAGCAGAATAACTTCAGTTTAGTTTGAGTTTAGCTGTTCATCCAGGGCTTTATGTCTTTAAGGCAGACTTGGAGTTTAGCCAACTGATTGGATTCATCAGACTTTATTAATAAGTAGAATTGGGTATCATCTGCATAACAGTGGAAATTAATGTGTGTGCGTGCTTCCTGATAATTACCCAGAGGAAGCATGTATAAGGTAAATAGTAACAACACGGTAACAACATGGTAACAACGGGCTCGTCTCGGTGGCTGTCTCTCGGTACCTGTGATTCTGTCCCTGAAAGACGTCTCCCACACAAACATCTTGATGAGTTTGATGCAGGTCAGGAGCTCGTTGATGGTTCGCACTCGAGTGTCGGTGATGGTGACGGCTCTCTGCTGGAGCCCACTGATGAGCCTGGCAAACACCAACTGACACACACACACACACACGATGATATGATTATTGTTGTATGTACTGTGACTCTAGCGTCTCTGACCTCAGGAGGTTTAATGATCTGTGTGACCATCAGACATTTAAAAGTTGCTCATGTCTGTCTTTGTTCAGCAGCAACAAACTCAGCTGGAAGTCTGATGTCTGTCAATTTAATGAAGACAGACGTCTCTAAACTGTACACATCGTTACTGATAATCACTCAAACTGTTCCACGTATGTACTGGATGTGAGAGCGCCCTCAGCTGGATGACAGGTAGAGCTACTTCTGCTGTGACTGTTGTGATGTTTGGGTTGGTCACAGCTGGAGTTTCTAAAAAGAGGAGGTGCTGACACGGAGGACGTCACAGCTTGAATAAAGCTGCTGTTGTCTCCAGACCTCCAGACCAGACACCATCAGGGAGATCTACTTTATGCTAAGCTAAGCTAACCAGGTCCATTCTCCAGCATGTCTCACTCTCAGCATTATCTCAGATGTGTCGGCGGTGTGTCCACACACCTGTAGGAGGATGAAGACGAGAAAGATGAAGAAGCCGATGAGAGCTGTATAGTTGAGGATGTAGCAGGAGTAGATGGAGCAGGCGATGAGCAGGAGGGGGAAGGGTAGCACTAAAGGGCCCAACAGGACGGCGTCAAACAGCCGGTAACTGTCACTGGTCAGCACGTTCACCATCTACAGACAGACAGATCACTATATAGTTTGGTTAACAGTTTCCCTTTTCTACCAGTCTTTGTGCTAAGCTAGGCTAACCCGCCCCGACCCTCTGTGATTGTGAAACTCTGACCTGTCCGACGGAGATGCTGCTGTGCGTCCTCAGAGAGAGGATCTTGTGGAAGCCCAGCATGCAGAAACCTGCTTTCAGCCTGATTCCTGTCCTCAGGTTGATGGCCCAGTTCAGAGTGAGACAGCCGACCCTGAAGAGCTCGACAGAGACCAGACCCAAACACAGGGCCACGCCCCCCCAAACCGATGAAGACTCCGGATGGAGGATGTAGTTGAGGATCTCATGGACCAGGACGCCCTGACAGGACACAGAGACATAAGGACCAGTCTATAGTTATACAGGTCTGTGGGGACGCACAGGGACATTATAGAGGTCTGTGGGGACGTTCTAGAGGTCTGTGGGGACGTTCTAGAGGTCTGTGGGGATGTTCTAGAGGTCTGTGGGGACGTTCTAGAGGTCTGTGGGGATGTTCTAGAGGTCTGTGGGGGCATTATAGAGGTCTGTGGGGACGTTCTAGAGGTCTGTGGGGACGCACAGGGATGTTATAGAGGTCTGTGGGGACATTCTAGAGGTCTGTGGGGACGCACGGGGACATTATAGAGGTCTGTGGGGACGTTCTAGAGGTCTGTGGGGATGTTCTAGAGGTCTGTGGGGGCGTTCTAGAGGTCTGTGGGGGCGTTATAGAGGTCTGTGGGGGCGTTTTAGAGGTCTGTGGGGGCGTTCTAGAGGTCTGCGGGGGCGTTATAGAGGTCTGCGGGGGGCGTTATAGAGGTCTGCGGGGGCGTTATAGAGGTCTGCGGAGACGTTATAGAGGTCTGCGGGGGGGTTCTAGAGGTCTGCGGGGACGTTATAGAGGTCTGTGGGGGGCGTTATAGAGGTCTGCGGGGACGTTATAGAGGTCTGCGGGGACGTTATAGAGGTCTGCGGGGACGTTATAGAGGTCTGCGGGGACGTTATAGAGGTCTGCGGGGACGTTATAGAGGTCTGCGGGGACGTTATAGAGGTCTGCGGGGGGCGTTATAGAGGTCTGCGGGGGACGTTATAGAGGTCTGCGGGGGCGTTATAGAGGTCTGCGGGGACGTTATAGAGGTCTGCGGGGGCGTTCTAGAGGTCTGCGGGGACGTTATAGAGGTCTGCGGGGATGTTCTAGAGGTCTGCGGGGATGTTCTAGAGGTCTGTGGGGACGTTCTAGAGGTCTGTGGGGACGTTATAGAGGTCTGTGGGGATGTTCTAGAGGTCTGTGGGGACGCACAGGGACGTTATAGAGGCTAACCTAACTTGGATGCGAGGCTACAACCCGTCCCAGCATGCTCCTGGCTCGTGTCGTGCAGGACAATAAAATTGATGAAATAAGACACAGCTGATTGGTGGAGCTGAAATGAGGAGTTACCTGAAGGATGGCTCAACACAGAACCCTGAAAAACCTGATGAGCCCCATCAAAACAGAGCAATATGGACATGTTGGATGACATCAGAGCCTACAGGTGTGTTGATGACATCAGAGCGTACAGGTGTGTTGATGAGCATACACGTGTGTTGATGACATCAGAGCGTACAGGTGTGAACAGGTGAGGTGAGGAGACTCACTGAGCCGAGGAACAAAGATGTGATGAAGAGGAGGCCGATGAAGAGGACGAGCAGCAGTCTGTCTCTCTGGAAGTGAAGAAGAACTCGAGTCAGAGACGCTTCCTGTCGACCCACTGCACACACTTCCTGTTCCCACAGCGCCAGCAGCCTGAAACACACACACACACACTGATATATACACAGAGATACACACACACACACACACACACACACTGATATATACACAGAGATACACACACACACACACACACACACACTGATATATACACAGAGATACACACACA